>NC_133618.1:73676845-73976845 GCF_048593235.1 Sminthopsis crassicaudata | reverse complement strand
AATCTTGAAAAGTAGCTTTGACCTTAAAGTCTTTGAGGATAAGAAAGTGTCAAAGATCAACTTTAAATTATTTTTTTTAAAAGGAAGACAATTTTTGTTGCTTATTTTCAAGGTAGCTATTATATAAACATCAGCTCAGCTGAAAAATCACATAATTAACACAGTTGGAAACAAGACAACTTTATTTCAAGCTTTTATCATCTCTTTCTCAGACTATTTTAAACCAGCTTTTACAGCACCCTCTTTGTCCCACTTATATTCAAAATCATATTAGATGTCCTAGAAGGGCAAGTGCTTCTTTTTGTCTGAGTTTTAGCATAACTCTGAGAATATGAATTTTTTGTACTGTCATTCACAAGCCTCTGCTTGTTTTCTTCCCACTAAGAATCATCTGACAAACAGTTTTTACACAATATATTAACTTAGAAAGACTAGTTGGTAAAAAAACATATCCTTCCCCTACACCTACCATTGAAAAACAAAAACAAAAAACAGCCCAGAGCACACTCCCTGACAAGTATAGAGGTTCATAAGAAAAATAGGCTCTAACTTACAGTAAAATATTTGTAGGATATGTGTAAAAGAAAGAATTAGCTCATAACACCTGGCACTTTGTGGCCTGAAGTTGAATTTCTCCTTAAGTCTTTCAATATCTCATTGTGCTTCATATGTCACCTTATTCTAGAATAGAGATATTGCCCCACATTGGTTGTCTTTGATAACATAGTTGATGGGAAGGAGAAGGGAGAGAGAGAATAGATAGATAATGAAAAAGACAGAGAGTTCAGAAACATAGAGACAGACAAAGACTTTCTCCTCCACCCAAGCAATTTTCTCTAAGGAACTTTGGGGGCAACTTCAGAATTCTTAATTTTTTTTATCATGGAGCCTTCCCTCATGACTGGACTACCTCAGAACTGAGTAACTGTTAATTATTCTTCACCTATTTTAAGCCCTTAAAGATCCCATGGGAGACAACTAGATAGTTCATGCATAGAGTTCTGGGGCTGGAGCCCATCTCTGGTTATTTTAACTTTTATCTTGCCACTGGATTCTGATAATTCTGGAGGAGAGTATAAGGCTGATGACTGCACAGTTCTGTCTCACTTAAATCCAATTCATACACAACTCATCATTCTCATAATGTCATTTATCCTATTTGAGAATGAAGAATAAAAAAAAAAATAATCAGGGCTTGGAGTCAGGGAGATCTCTGAGTTCAGATTCAGATTCAATACTTACTAATTTTGTTATCCTTGGCAAGTCACTTAAACTGTTTGCCTTAATCTTTTGAAGGAGGAAAGAGCAAATTATTCAGTTATCTTTGCAAAAAACAAACTTGAGAGGTCAAGAAGCATCAAACATGACTGAACAACAAAGAGACTCTCTTAGTCTATGTGGTTAGCCAACCAACTGTGCTTTTTTTTTACTTCAATCAAATTTTATAAGAGTATCATCTGATGTAAATGCTTTATATTATTTACTTTGAACTTCATAATGACCTCACACTGATCATATTATTCATTGAGATATATAGAATCCTTTTCTTGTAATCTTATTATCATCCCTGTTTCCATTCCTTCTTCTCAAACTCATTTTCCACACAACTTGTGGATAGGCATTTTCTTTTGATTCTTTTTCATATTCCCAGTGCAAATGTTTATAAAGAGACCTACATTTCTAAAATTATCTAAATTATTTCCCCTCACACATACTAGATTCCATTCATGCTGTTTTACACACCAATCCTTAAATCAAAGAGAGTAAAGCTTTCTTCCAAAACTTTGTCTCATACCTGGAATGTCCTCTCTCCTCATTTCTATCTTTTATTCTTAGCTTCCTTAAGCTAACCCTTCCCTTTTTGTTTTCCCTAATCATAATTTTCCAACTCATTTATTTTAATAAAATATTATTTTAAATAAATTATATATTTATAAGTCTATTTTAAATTTATTTGTTAAAAATGATTTTATTTTATTTATTTCCTCCTCAAATTATTTTATTTTCTTTTTTGTTTATATGTTGCCCACCATAGTCAAATATTTAACTCTTTGAGGAAAAGAGTTATTTTTTTTCCATTTGCCTTTTATCTCCAGCCCAGAGCACTGTGTTTATCACTTAGTGAGTGATTAACAAAATGCTTATTGAATGAAAGGATGCCCACAGATGTGACATTGCTCTTTACTCTGATGACAGCCACATTGTGCTATTAGATCTGTATTGATGCTGAGATTTAGCAGGAACAGTGAATTTTTGCAACCTTCCTTATTCCACTTCTACAAACCAGCTGCATAGTCCAGGAGAAGCAAGACATATTAATGTTTATTGATTTGTATGTGCCACTTGTTCCAAGTGACTTCCGTTTTAATGTTCTTTAACAATTGGTCTTTCATTGTCATTTGAAGCTGTTGAAAATTCAGCCTCTTCAATGCCTGAACCATTGGAATCCTCAACTAGTTTAAAATGTCTGCACAGCAGGAACAACATTTCCTGTCCTCTGTGAAAACTGTTTTGGTGGCTCTAATAGAAAGCCCAGTTATCCCTTTTTTATACTCCAATAGACAATAATCAGCCTCCCTTGTCCCCATAGAGAGGAAAGTCTTTATTTGATGGAATTTTTGCTAGCTTTCTATGACTAAATCCAGATCCCACAACAAAATGAGGCACAGAGATTTCATAGGGGATTTGAATTGCTACATGTACTTATTATAGTCTAGCCTTAGAGTCTAAAGCCCACTTCAAAAATACAGTAAAAAAAAGAGAATCCACGATAAAAATGTTATAAAGAAGGAATAGAATTTAGCTGATCAAAGTTTGGTGTCTGCTATCAATTGAGGTCATGAAGCTATCAAAATATGTTTTGATTTTCTGACTTTCCCTCTTTTCACTCCAACTCAATCATCTTTGAGCCTTTGCTAAAATGCTACCTTCTCTACCTAATGATCAGAAAAAAAAAAGTTTTTCAATCATTGATAATAGATTTAAACTTGAAGAAATGTTAGGGTTGACTTTCTTCAATCCTTTTCAATTTTGTCATCACAGTAGATCGAAAACTCCTTGTGGGAAGAGGTTAGCTTTTGTTGTATTATATCCAATGTCTAAAACACTACCTTGCAGATTGTATTTTATATTGCTGATAACTCCTAGTTGAATTGAACTGAATTTTACTAAGGAAGAAAATTTAATGATTTAAGTCATAACCTTATTCATTCCTGCTTTTTCAGATTCTTACAACTTACTCCCTATCATGTACTTGTTGATCCAATGATAGTAGCCTCCCTCCCTTTTCCTTATAAGACTGTCTGCCCTTCTCTAGACTATGAACTTTCTTAGCTTTTCCCCAAGCCTAGAGTGTTCTCTCTCTTTGTATCTGACTGGATTTCCTTTGCTAAATCCCACTTCTGCAAGAAATCCTTCATGGTCCCCTTTAATGCTTGTGTCTTTATTAATTTTTTTCCCCAATTAATCAGGATGCATTTTTCCCCCCAAAGAAACAATGAAATACATAGTGTGTATAATCTCAGGCCACCTGGCAAAGAGGTTTTATGCAGGCAAATTCTGATGCTCATTAGTATTTCAATTATAGAAATACTCTTAGTTTCAGGTGCAAGGATTTGAGGGCCAGCCATGAACAAAGAAGGTGTAATGCAGTGGAAGGAGCAAAAGAATGTGCAGTTAAAGAACCTGAGTTCAAATTCTGTCTTTTATTCCCTATGTGACTTTGGATAGACCTTTAAATCAGTCTGACCCTTGGTTTCCTTTTGCATGAAATGAAAAAGCTGCACTATATGACCTCTGAGATATCTGACTTGTCATGGCCTCATTTGGGGTCTTATTGGAAAAAATACTGGAGTGGTTTGCCATTTCTTCTATAATCCAGTTTACAAATAAAGAACTGAGGCAAACAGAGTTAAATGGGTTGCCCAGAGTAAGCCATATTTGAAACCTGAGTTTTATTGACTCCAGACCTTGCTGCCCTAGAGCAAATGTAATTATTCCCATTTTGAAACTTGAGCAAATTGAGGCTCAGAAATGTGGAATCTTATCCAAAATCAACAAGGCTAGCTAAGTATCAGGGCTAGAACTAAAATACAGGTTTCTCCAGATTGTAGTACCAGTAATAGTTTTACTTACAAAACGCTCTTTCTAACTCATTTGGAGAAAAGTATAATGAAAGCAAAGGCTCCCTGAGTAGTACCCCCTGGTGAGAGTAGGCATGGGGAGTCTTCCCCTAAGACCAAAACTCAATCCCTGTACTTGTGAACTACAGTCTCTGAAAAACTTCCAAGTTGTTCTTCCTTTACCTGTCCCTGCCCCACAGTTACCATAATAGCGATAGAAGTTTCAGCATGTATGTCGGTTATTACAGTATAAAGTCAGCTGCCAAATACTACCTTCAGCTGTTTAAGAGCAAATAGGGAAACCAAAAATTAGAGAATTTAAGTGATTGCCTAAGGTCATGGTTTCTGGTAGAGTAGAGATTACAACCTTGGTCTTCACAATCTCAGACTATTGACTTTTCTGCACTATAATTTCCTTTTCCCACCTCCATTCCACAATCACCTGAGTATTGCAGTTTTAATGGTAGAACTATAATGTTGCTTCTAATTTCCCTTCTGTGGATGCTGGTTTATGAGACTCTGACTGATAGATGGAAGTAATCCCTTTCTTAAGAGTGAAAAATGTTTCTTTTCATAACTGTTTTCTTTGCTTTTTAAATAGCAAGAAGAACTAATATCTAGCTTGATCTCTAGCTAATAGATAACTTTCAATTGTCCGTGATTCTGAAAATCATAAATAAATAAACAAGTAAATTAATAAATTGAATGAAGGGATGCACTAGATAAACAAAGTCAATAAATAAGCAAATGTATGAATGTGGCTCCTACCAGTTGTAATTTCTCTGCTTCAGATTCAGATTTCCAGAAGCAATTTCAATTGAAGCAGGTGGAATGCCCTGGAAGAAAGGAATTTCTTAGAATCTGGAGTAATAGAACTCTGGTAAGGGTTACACTTTGTACCTCTGGACAGCTACAAAAAGAAAAAGTCAAGGGGATGGAGGGCACAGCTAGGAGGAAATGCAGTTTCCTTAGGGCAAAGTTACATTCCCCCAGCACAAGTTACCTCTTTGTCCAAATGTTGCACACAAGTGATCCCTGGAAGACAACATGTTTAAGGAAATTGGCTGACAAAACTTTAGATGAAAAAGACATAATCTCTGCTGCCTTTGGAAAGTGGAGCAAGAAACGACCTCTTTTGGTGAAGGGCTTGCGTCATTTTGGAAATGCAATCCACTTTCAGTAAGTGAGCAAACTGTGTTCATACAAGATACATTCTGCTGACTTAGCTCAGCATTCAGATTTGGCCCAATGACAATTGCTTGGGTAGTAAAAATGCAGTTTCTTTTTTAGCACCTTTTAAAAGAAAAAAAAAAAAAAAACTATTTGCGTTGATCTCTGAATTCTGGATACATGCCAACACAAGCCTTTATCATTTACATCTAAGAAACTGAACATTTCACTGGTGATGTATAGTTAATCTATTTTGATGTATTTAAAAAAATACCATTTCAGTATCTTTTCAGTTTGTAATATGCTTTTGATAGCTTATCTGTCTGCACCAAAAGTCTAGTTTTACCAGATAATGTCTTTCTTCATTTTTAATGGGAATGTCTTGAAGAGGAACATCAGAATGGAATGAGAAGGAAGTCCATCATACTATTTGTGTTGTATGTATATGTGTGTGTGTGTGTGTGTGTGTGTGTGTGTGTATTTGACATGTGCATCCAATCATTTTGCATCTAGGAGCATGTAATTATTTTACAATCTCATACCCCATATTTAATGTTCCAAGGCAAGAAATTGGACACCATGGAATCCTAGAAAAAAAGCCTCAGAGTTGGATGGGACTTCAAAACTCATCTGACCTTATCTATGTTGATGATACAGCTTCCCCAACAAATGGGAAGTTAGACTCCACTTAAAGATGTCCATTAATAGAGAATGCCCTACTTCCTGAGGCAGCCCCATATGAGATCAAAGATTTAGGATGATTTTCCTAATTTTGAAGCAAAATCTTCTTCTGTACTTCTGCTCATTATTCCTCAGATGTCTTTTGTTTGCTAAGTTGAAATGATAATTGATATGATAATACTAAAATTCCAACTAATGTTGGAATCAAGGAACAGTATATTTTATTGTGCCTGATCAGGAAGGCTCTACCATAGGTCAGGCACAAATGATCCATATGAACATTTGGAGTAGAGATATTTCTAAATTTGCATATCTCATATTTTTTGAACTACTGCAATTATTTCTTATTCTACTTTCAAATAAGCAAAGACAGCTACCACTTCTCCATGAAGTCTTCTGCTCTGATACAGGTTAAACAACCATAGTT
This sequence comes from Sminthopsis crassicaudata, assembly GCF_048593235.1. Taxonomy (NCBI): domain Eukaryota; kingdom Metazoa; phylum Chordata; class Mammalia; order Dasyuromorphia; family Dasyuridae; genus Sminthopsis; species Sminthopsis crassicaudata. The sequence goes on along the minus strand of NC_133618.1, from coordinate 73,970,446 downwards.
CCTTTAATTCTAGGGCAAGATCTCAGATCCTTTTAGCATCCTTTGGTGAAGACATAGCTAATCAATAATTTTTCTTAAAGTAAAGTGCGTAGAACTAAACATTAAACTTCAGTTGTGTTCTGACTACAACAGATTAAAGTTAGATTATGATTTTCCTCATTCTGTTCATTGTTTCCATTAATGTGTCCTAAGATCATAACTTCAATCTTAGTCTTTTGACCAATGCTTTTGGCTCATATTGGACTTACATTTTATTGTCATTGCAATCCTTTTTCATATTTTTTTTCTGTATTCATATCTTTTCTTTTTTCTACTTATATCAATTTGACTGCCCATTCAGTGATTAAAGGTAGGTAATAAAGAAATGAGGCAAAGAATGGTCTTTTGTAGTAAAAAAAAAATCAGTATCAGTCTGGAAGGGGAAGATCTTTAAGGTTTTGGGCCCAAACACCAAAAATTGCCATTCGCATTTACTCTGAGACAATTGGTAGGTTGTTGTCCTTTCTTGAAGAGGACCAAGATTATATCCCTATGTTAGAATCAAGTCACAGTCTGACTGACTATGGCTGATCAGACCAAAATGAGCTAAGAATGCTCTGCTACAGGTCAGACACAAAGTTTCCTGGCATAGTGCTAGCTTATTGTTCAAGTCTTAATGAGGTCAGCACAACAGCTCTGTAGACCTTCAGTTTGGTAGTCAGTTTAATATCTCTCCTCTCCTATACTTTCCTTCAGAACCTCCCAAATACTGAGCAAGATCTGGCAATGCATATGAAAATCTAATCTTTGATGTGAACATCCCTGGAAAGTATGCACAGCATTCAAAACTTCTTCAATTGCTGTAACTGATGGTTCCACATATTGATGATTTGGTGCTGGCTGATGATCAGCTGTGTTAATTGTTAGGCCCAAAACAAAGTTAGTTATTTGTCCTTCTTTGAATCTATCTAACTTAACAATCTTTCGGTTTATATCTATTGCATATTAGTTACAATGATATATTAAGATAAACCTTAAGATAAACCTGGTTGAACTCTAGAAAAATTATGTCTAAGCCATTTTCCTGATCTACCTGTACAGGAATACTGTCAAAAAAAGTAAACGAGGTATATGTCATTCATCCATGAACAATGGTAAAGAAAATGGTGCCTTCAAGGCAGCTAGATGGTGCAGTGGCTAAAGTACCAGCCCTGAAGTCAGGAGGACCTGATCTTAAACACTTAACACTTCTAGCTATGTGACCCTGAGCAAATTACTTAATCCCAATTGCCTCAGCAAAAATTAATTAATTAATTAATTAATTAAAAACGCTGCCTTCATCAGAAGACCATGATTTGCTATAATCTTGAGAGGTAGAGATTTTAAAAACCTGGACCATAGTTGTCCTTTTTAAAGCCTTAGAAGATGGAAGTCCTTGAAAGGTCTCACTTCCCAATTCCATTTAGAGTTTTACAAGGCAGGATTCCTTATGTAAGTGAAGTTCAAAAAGCTTCATCAAGAGATTAGGCAATTATCTTTTCTGCATAATTTAGATAGGCATTCACCTGAAAGTCAATCTTTACATTGGAAGAACTATCCTGTCCTACATGAACTGGATGATTTCTCCCTCTCCATTAAGGAAAGAAAAGACTTTTTGATTCAGCATTTGGGAGACTTTTTTTTTTTTTTAATTGTTAAATACTAACTACTTCATCATAAGGTTTCTTGTACGCATATTTATAAATCTGTATCTCCTTCCTCCTCACAACTTTCCCTGCCCCCATTCTAGATTCTTAGTTCTTTTACATTTCCCACCCTCTTCTTTGTCCTCCAATTATTCCCTTTAATATCCTTAGCCTTTTTCATGTCCCCTTTGGAAACAAGATAAAACCTATAAATCCATTCTCAGAATAATGTTTTTAGATCTTTAAATAAAATACATGTCATGTAAAAGAAACTCAATATATTAAGATGTTTATCAATTTTTAAAAATTATAGATACCTCTGAAATCAATCTAATAGAGGTCTATTAACCTCTTTTTTAGGGATAACTTCCTTAAAAGTTCCAAAGCTTTCCTTTCTTCTCTCTCCCAGTTAAGCAAAAAGAAAAATCTGATCCAATAAACTAAGCATTTAATCAACAACTGCTTTCTATTTGTCATACATTCTTCTAAGCACATACATTGACAAAAATGAAATAAACCCTACCCTTTAGCAGTTTATTTTTGATCTGGGAAGGCAATATGTCTATGAATAGATAAATAAAAATAATTGCATAGTAGAAGCAGAGGCACTGTGCAGTAGGTAATATTTGAGTTCAACTCTGAATGGAGTTTAGGATTTTCCTAGGTATAGTTTAGGAACGGTTGCATTTCAGGCATTAAATAGAGCATGTTCAGAGACACCCCCCCAAAAAAAAAAAAAAAAAAAAAAAAAAAAGGGAAGTTGGAAAGTCTTATTCTCTGTCATATCACTAAGAATACCACACCTGTACTGAGTCTGGAGCCAAAATTCTTGGGTTCAGATTCCACCTCTCTTCTTAACAACCTATGTGACCTATAAGCAAGTCCCTTAAACTATATGCGACTCATTTTCCCCATCTGTCAAAAGGTCTTATAACCAGAATAAATGCTCTCTGAGGCCATTTCCAATTCTAAACTTGTTATTATGCTATTATCCACTTTGTGCTCTGATGAGGAAGGGACCAATTAATGAAAATCAAGCACTTTTATGACTTCAACTTGCATTTATTAAGCACCTATTCTATTTAAGAAACAACTTACTAGGAATACAAAGTTTAAAAATTTCTATCCTCACAGAACTTTCATTTTTATTTTCATATTTACTCTGTGTGTGTGTGTGTGTGTGTGTGTGTGTGTTAAAGAACACACATATATACAGACAAGGAAATATATATATATATATATATATATATATATATATATATATATATATATATATATATATATATATATATATATATATATATATATATATATATATATATATATATATATATATATATATAAAGAGTCAATAGGATTGAACAATTACAACAGCAAAATTTGAAAAAGTAGTTGCAACCAGGGAATGGGTGAAATTAGAAAAGATCTCATGTTACTCGAGTTGAGTAACACAAAGATTCAAAGAGGGGGAGATGAGGAGGAGAGTGAGAATTCCAAGGAGAAGGAACTGAAGAAAAGATCTGGATTTAGAACATTATATGTCATTCAATCATGTCCAACTTTTCATCTTGGGAAAGATCCTGGAGTAGTTTGCCCTTTCTTTCTCTAAGGATTAAGGTAAAGAGAAGTTAAATGACTTACCTGGCGTCACCTGAATTTGAACTCAGATCTACCTGATTCTAGGCTCATTAGTCTTTCCATTGAGCCATCTAAATGCCTAAATGTCATATTGGGAGAATAATAGTGTTCCTTGACTGGAACATGTGATGTCTCCCAGTGAGAGTGAGGTGAAAGGATAACCTCAAGCAATATAGTAGCTTTAAAGATGATATTGAAAAGTTTATTTTTTTCCTGGAGGTAAGAGGAAATAATTAAAACCCTTTAAACATGAGAAGGACATGATATTCAAGACCACATATTTTTTCAGCTATGTGGAAAATGGATTGTAGGAAAAGACTATTGTAGGATTTAGGGAGGTTGAGTCTGACTCAGAGCAATAAGAGACATTCATAGGTCATTCAAAAATTGATGGTTATTAAGTCAGAGAAAGAGGAAATATATTCAATAAAGATGTGCATTAACAATATTAACCTCAGTTGAAGTAAATCTTCCTCTGAGTTGCTTATCATGGTCCCATAACCACATCTACAACTGAAACTGGAGTTTCTCATAGTTGGTTTCATGATGAGAAGATGTCAATAGTCTGATTTTAAAGCTAATCAAATAGAAATACCTCTGTAGAAGAAAGAACAAAAAGTAGCCTAACTTATGTGGGAGATAGGGGTAGGAAACTCTTTCCACCACAGATCAGAAACAAATAGTTGAGGGAAGTGTTGATGAAGAATTTTATAGATTGATGATGGAGTAAAAAGGAAAGGGAAGATGGGAAAGATTTGGAAATAGACTGTATAAGACAGAAACTAATAAGATAGGTGTGCTGAGAGAGGGAATGATTAATCGATTTTGTGTTTGAGTGAAAAGATAATGGTATTCTTAATAGGAACAGGTATCTTAGGAGAAGGTATAAATTTAGTGGGGAGGATATTGAATTCCATTTTAAATTTAAGTTGAGTTTTAGAAGCCTGTAGAATATCTAGATAGAGATATTGAGCAGATAGTTTGTAATATAAGAAAGCAGCTAAGTTGGTAGATAAAATAGATATGTAGAGAATTATGAAATGTGATATTTCTGTCAAAATATTTCCATTTTAACTAGGGCCTTTTGTGTCTTAATCCAATAAGATGACTATGATGAGAATCTCAGGCATTTTGGCAGACTCAAGGAAGAGGTTTATTACTAAATTGAAGGGGACTAAGAGACCCTGCCCAATATATAAAGCCTTTGAAGTCCAGTATTATATATTTCTCCTTTCAACAAGTAGAAATAGATCAAGGGAAGAACAAAAGTAGAGGAACTGGGCAGGAGGGAGAATTTTGATAAAGTGCTGGACTTGGAGGCAGAAAGAACCTAGTTCAAATTCTATTTTAGACACTTACTATGTAATCCTTGCCCTGTCATTTTCGCAAATTCAATTTCCTCATCTATAAAATAGGGATAATAGTATGACTGACCTCACATAGTTGTCATGGAGATCAAATTATACAATACATATAAAGTGCTTTCTCAAGTTTATATAAGATATATAAGATACACTGTGCTATACCATATATATATATATATATATATATACATATATATATAATTTTAAATATGATGAAATAAATTCTAAGAAATTTTAATGTGGGGAATCAGGGATAAAAAACTTATAGTTGGTGGTATTAGTATAGACATACAAGTAAAAATAGAAAGCAAAGATATGTGCTAAGATCTTCCTTCTTAGTTTGGATTTTGGTTTTGGTACAAATAATTTTGTTTATTAAACCAAAGAGGATTGTAAGAGTATAAAACTCTAAATTACTTGTAACTAACAGAAAGTTTTGACTTATGTCTAGACATAGGAGTTTTGATTACATGATTGTGGTAATTATGAAGAAAAACACATGGGCTCACCCTCATTGGAGTGGTATTATAACTACTATTGTAAACTGAATTTCAAATGATTTTGATGGCACTAAAGAAAGATCAGTAATTATTTGTTAAATATATATCCTTGCTTTTATTAAGCAGATACTGATTATATTGCTGATGTATTTTGGCTACCAACCAACCTCAGTCTCCTTTCAAAGTAACTCTGGTTAAAATTAATTAATTAAATAATTTGACAGTAAAGGTGGTATTAGTAATTGTATTAATAAAGAAAGACATTTTATCTAGACTAAATTAGGAAAAAAGCAAAAAAAAAAAATAAGAAAATGGTGATGGTAGGTAAGACAATAGGTGAGAGATGGAATATTGTATTAAAATTTATTCATATCACTGGTAGCAACCACTTTCATTGAGTGAAAGAACCAAGTTATTATAGCAGAAACAGTAATGGTTTTGCAGCATGATGAACTAGATTTAGTTCTAAGGCATAACATTTTTGGACCTGCTTCATTATCTATAGAATGAAGGGATTTAGTAGATGATCTCTGAAAACTCTTGTAACATGGATATGTTTTTTAAATTTTGGAATAAGTCACTAAAATTTAACTGTAAGGATCAGGAAAAGGAGATTTACTTCTGTTTCTGAACACTACTGAACCATTAAGGTAATTGAAAGTAAACATAGTTATTCATATCATTAATTCTTGGAAAATTCCAGCTTATTGAAATCTCCCTAAACATTATCAGACATAAGAAAACTTTTAACAAAATTCCCACTTTCTAAGCAATCAGAGCCCATCAAGGGAAACTGGACGTGTGTTTATTTGTGGAAATGGAGCAAAGAAGATCCCGTGAAAGAGAGGAATAAAAGAAAAAGAATTAAGCATTTATACAGTCTTACTATATGCTAGGCATTGAGGAAAGTGTTTTATAATAAATATCATTTCAAAGAATCTCCACAAGAAGCCTGTGAGGTAGATACTGTTATTATCCTCATTTTACAATTGAGGAAACTGAGGCAGGCAAAAATTGCTTAAAGTTACATATCTAGGAAGTGTATGAGAGCTGATTTGAACTCAGGACTTCCTAAATCCAGACCCAGTACTCTATCCATTTCACTATAACTCTAAAGTGTACATAGTCAAGAAGTTAGAAAAGTTAGATTTAAATTAGATCTGTTAGTAGCATGGGCAATTTCAAATGGGATAGTAGAAAAATTGTGGTTCTTAAATTGGTATATAGGAAATTATTTTAATTTACCTAGAGTATGATACTAATCTGTGGTTTCCAGTTTATTGTCTAATTAGCATAGGGCATTTCCACTATGAAAATTTCTTTCCTCAAGAATGATAGAAATAATTTTAGTAGGTAAGTGTTATCCAAAGCACATGAAATTTAAGTGACTGGTCTAGTGTCATGTAGTTAATATTATCAGAAGTTAGAATTGTACCTAGATTTTATTGACAACAAGAATAGGCATTACAGCAAACTGGATAGAATGATGAGGGATATATTCAGCATATAGTCGATGGAATGAGAGTCAAATTTAAGGGTAAGTATAGTTGAAATTATACATTTGATATAAATCTGTAGAGAGATGAAAACTGAACCAAAATAAGCTGCTAAAATCACTATAGAATACTGCTTAGAGAAACAAAAGAAAAGAATCTAGGAAGAAGTTTTTGAAAATATGTGACTTGAAACCATGTGAAGGATTATAGACTATGACAAGAAGGCTAAAATGGAATAATCTGAAAGATAGAAGTTGAATAGAGTGTTCGTAGGCCTAGGAAGAGAGAGTAACCAGGAGGTTAACTGTCAAACTGGTGAGAAGCCAGATTTTAAGAGTTGAGGAATAAAGGGTTAGTGAGAATTATTCCGTCAAAAGATCCAAAGGGAAAACCAGATGTGAGAGGACTTGCCTTGGTAAGATGAATAATGATACCATCCACTGAGAGTGAAAAAGCAGAGATCAGGGTTTAAGAATGTAAGAAGCATCAGTATAAGTTGCTATTTTAACACATGAAGAAACTGAAGCCTAGAGAGATTTGATGAGTTGGTCAAGTCTACACAGGTCACAGAGATGGAAAACCAATATTTGAACTTGAAACAAATATTCTTTATACAGAGATAATAGAGTGCTGGATCTTGATTTAAGATTTGAGTTCCTATTTTGCCTCAGACACTTACTAGCTGTGTGACTTGAACAAGTTATTTAACCTCTGTCTGCCTCACTTTCCTCTACTAAAAATGGGAAGAATATCACCTACCTTACAGGCTGTTATGAGGATAAAATGAGATAATATTTTTTAGAGTATAATGCTTAGTATGTAGTAAGAGCTTAATAAATATTCCCTCCCTCCCTCCATTCTTTTCTTCTTTCTTTCTTAACTTCTTTCTTTCCTCCCTCCCTCCCTTTCTTCCTTCCTTTTCCCCTTCCTTCCTTCCTTCCTCCATCACTTCCTCCCTTTCTTCCTCCCTTCCCTGCTTCCCTTCTTCCTTCCTTCCTTCCTTTCCTTTCTTCCTTCCTTCCTTCCTTCTTTCCTTCCTTCCTTCCTTCCTTCCTTCCTTCCTTCCTTCCTTCCTTCCTTCCTTCCTTCCTTCCTTCCTTCCTTCCTTCCTTCCTTCCTTCCTTCCTTCCTTCCTTCCTTCCTTCCTTCCTCTTTATTTTATTCTATCCCTTTCTTTGGTGGCACACAGTCATCAGTATCAGAAGCACTTCCATAAGCAATAAAGAGATATTGGGAAGCTGCTTTCTATCTTTTTTTCAGGCATTCCCAAATGCCTATACATTTGAATCCTTCTTTATTAACAATTAAATTTAAATTTATTGTGGTAAAATGTTGATTAAAGACTCATTCTTGCCAAATCTGAATCCTATGATGCTTAAGCAAAGATCACCAGCTTCATTACTGAAATCACAAAAGTTTATGGACATGGTTGAGGTTTAAAAAGATAGTTTGAGCTAGGTGCTGATCTTACTAAGCAAAAAGTGAGAGCAAATTAAAGGTTTATAGATAACAGCAAAGATTAGATAGTGAATGTGAATAGAGATGTTAGAAGAAATAGTTACTGTGACAGAGGAAAAATATAGAAGTGGCAGTATAGAAAAAAATTCACTTACTGACCCCTTACCTGTATTAAGAGGAGGGGGAGGGATATGATGTTAAGAACTTTTATAAATTAGAGATAATTTTGAGAGAGGTGATGTTTATACAAGAAAATTACAATTAATTTTTCAGAGAAGGTAGGAGAAGGAGGGAAGGAGGGAAGGAGGGAAGGAAGGAGGGAAGGAGGGAAGGAGGGAAGCAGGGAAGGAAGGAAGGGAGCAAGGGAGGGAGTGATGGAGAGAGGGATGGAGGGAAGGAGAGAGGGAGGAAGGAAAGAAGGAAGTGAGAAGGGAGGAAAAAATAATAGAAGAAAGGAATCAGTGAATGAAGGAAAGAAGGAGAGAAGAATAAAGCAATTGTTCAATACTTACTACATGCAAACCTCTGTACTTTAAGACTATGTATTCATATTCGAAGTAAGAAAATCATTTCTCTTCAGGAACTCACATTGCAACAAAAGAGATGACACATAGAGAAGGTATTTAGCTGTAAAATGGATGGAGAAGCTCTGTGATCTTTACCTTGGGAGAGAAAATGATGACACATTTTCCTTAATATAATTTACTAATAAAATCATAGATCAATATACCTGCATTCATAAAAACAAGTTGAAATCTGACTTTAGACATTTACTAGTTGGTCTTGGGTAAGTCATTTAACACTCCTCAATTTCCTCATCTATAAAATAGGGATAATAGTCATGGTATCTCACAGATTTCTTGTAAGGACCAAATGAAATGGCAGATATGAAGTGTTTTGCAAGCTTCAAAATGCTATATAAATGTTTCTGTTGCTGCTGTTGCTCCTACTCCAATATGATTATTATTGTTGTTCTTCTTCTTATGTTTGTCTTCATATGAAACATCCAGTGTATGGTCATCAGGGCTCATAAAACATAGGAGGAACTATAGCTTATCTTGTCTACCCATCCCAGGGCAATTTTTCATCTCTGTATTGAACATTCCAGAATATATACAAAATTTATAATCCTTAATAAGGAATCACTATTAACCAAAATCTGTGATTTTTATTTATTTTTTAAGATCAATATAAAGTTTTCTATAGTGGTAAACATTACAAAATGTAAAATGTGGCTGTGTGCTGATTCCAAAACTAAAGCGGGAGAGAAATCAAAAGCTGTTATTTTTTGGCAAGGTAGGTGCTGGGCAATGAGAGAAACAGACCAGGATAAGGTGTAGTAAGAATAGAAAGTAAGGAAAGAACATTAGAAAGCCAGGATTTTTTGCTTGTTTGTAAAAGAAAACAGGGGCTATTCTGGCCTGTACTAGGATTATGATACAAACATTTCTTATTTGTTAAATTTTAATGCATCTGCTGATAAAGTCACCCTTCTCTCCTCCTTTCCCACTTCCATTGCCTTATAGTCATTCTTACTTCAACCTGGAATTCTCCAAAAGTCAGGACCTTTTGTGGTCATAGCCAGACACCATGCTAAGGAAAGAGCAAGGAGGCTTTCCTCTCAATTGGAATAAAACTGGAATAAAAGTGTATTGACCTTCACCAAAGAAAATTGGACAATATGAGTGAAAGTCTTATATTTGCTTTCTCACATATTCCTTTAAACACTAATGCTTATGACGAATATAGAAATCAGCATTAGGGAAATATCAAGAAGGAGGATTTATTGAAAGCTTTGGGATGGATTAGAAGCAAGGATTCTATTATACAGACAACGCCTTCAAAAGTTCAGGCTTGTACTGCTAGCAAATCCCAAATTCCCCTAGGTCACCCAATTAAATAGGTCAGTTTCCTAGGCTTGATAAGACATAAAAAGATCATGTCCTTTTTTAAGGCCCTATCAAAGATTTAGAGCAGCTTTCTAAATGAACCGGGGAGCCATTCTTTGAAGCATTAGCTCAAAGGATGAGTGCTGCCTGTCAAACAGTGGAAGGAAATGGTGATAATACAAAGGTAAAATATAATGTTCTTCACATTATATTTTAAATGCAAGGGAAAAAAAAAACAGTGGTGGTAAATAGCCCCAAGATGATCAAATGATATATTCAGGAAAAATTAACATGGTTAGGGAACAAGACTAGGAGGTATACAAAATAATCATAATAATCATAATCATGTTATAATCAGTCGTTAAGCCTCCCCAGAAATGACTGAAATTGCTATATTCAAATCCTCAAGTATTTGCACAAGTTTGAAGGTACATTAAAGGTAAGTTATGCCAACATGCTTATTTTATATATGAGGAAATTGAGAAAACATCACAGTGATATAAGAGATCAGTTGTAAATTCTGGAAACAGAAGACCTAGATTCAAAACCTGTTTCTGATTCTAACTTAGCTCTCTGTTACTTTGGATAAGTCATATTTCTCTAAATCAAAGTTTCCTCATATGAAGGGGTTGAGATAGATGGCCTTATTAAGTCCTTTACAGCCCTATGATCATGTATACATTTGTGTGTGTGTGTGTGTGTGTGTGTGTATACATACAAAGGTGCATATATATATATGTATATGTATGTATGTACAACATAGCAGTTTAATTGTAAAATTAGAACTGGTCCTAGTCAAGACATGTAACAATAGACAGTAGAATTGTCAATTAATTCTCTTCCAGTTTGCTAGTTTCACTATGAAAGGAACTAAGATGCTATAGAAATTATTTGTTATAGTGATAGTGAATTTTTATTAAGAATGAAAGACATTTAGGAGAAATTTTGTTAATGTGGTTTCTTATAGAATTATGATAAATATTATGTATCAGAGAAATCATTAATTATTGTATGGATTTTGTGTTGCCTTGTAGCAATAGAAAAAAAAAAAGACACCTGAAAATAGTGTTCTTAGAAGAAAATCCATTTATAGTAATAAGAAAAAATCCTTTAGATGCTGACATCCAACTTAATAATCTCATTAAAATTAATGAAACATCCAAAGAGGTATAATAATAAATTTTACTCTTTACCTTTGGGTGTGAAGTTCAGAAAAATGATGTCTCTTGGATTCCTCATTCTTGAATCGAAGAACAATAAGTTATTATTTGTTAACTTACTGTTGAATGCTAGTTCATAAGAGAGTGGGTTTGTGTGGTGGAGTAGAAAAAACACTGAACTGAGATAAGGAAAGTAATTCAAACCTTAGTCACTAAGATTCTGATTAAAGTTGAAATTCCTTAATTCACAAGGCCTATGTTTTCATTCAGATCTATAAAAGATAGAATTTGGGCTCTGTGATGTTTACGATCCCTTTCAATTCCATACATCTGTCACTCTAAGGTCTCCAGCCCTGGAGACCTTTTTCTTTTCTTATGACATTTATTATATAAGCATTTTACATATTTATGGAAATGAATCTTAACTTCCCACCAGATTTAAGATCTTTGATAGCAAGTATTATGTTGTATTTATTTCATACCCTCTAAGCACCTAGGACAAAATTTTGTATACAGCAAGTACTCAGTGCATGTTATATTTCATTTGAATGTTGGATAGTAAAATTATGGGAAATTTAGTAGTTATTAAATTATTTAAGGTGCAATTCATTGTTTTTTTATATTACATAGATATATAAAGGTAAAGACAATTAATTTCTTGATTGAGTGTGTGTGTGTGTGTGTGTGTGTGTGTGTGTGTAAAAACGGAAAACTTGGATCTATTTTCAAACTTCAGCTCAACTGATAACTGTTTGGATCATAAATCTAGCTGGAAGGACTTCCCAGGCTTTATTTATAGTTGAGGAAACTGAGACTCAGTAAATTTGCTTAAAACCATATATGTAGCAAACATCCTACAAACTAGCCTTTCCATAATACTTAAAAGTTTGCAAAGCACTTTACAAATACTTCATTTTATCCTCACAAGAATTCTGGGAAGTAGATGCTCTATTTCAATGACTGAAAGGCACGCCAGTTTAATGAGTAGAGACTAACTGTAAATTGGAGACCAATTTCCATTCTGTATTGGTAGAAGGAGTTTATTCACTAGAAATCACTACAGCAATAAAATAGCTGTGTGAGTGTATGTTTGTGTAGGTGGGTTGCCTTTGTTTCCAATGAGAAGAGAGAAGGAGTTGAGGATGGGGAGGAGATAGAGAGAGACAGAGAAAAACAGACAGATAGAGACATCATATATATATATATATATATATATATATATATATATATATATATATATATATATATATGGAGAGAGAAAAAGAGAGAGACAGAGAGAGAGACAGAGAGACAGAGAGACAGAGACAGAGAGGAGAGAGAGACGAGAGAGACAGAGAGACAGAGACAGAGAGGAGAGAAAGAGGAGAGAGACAGGAGAGAGAGAGAGAGAGAGAGAGAGAGAGAGAGAGAGAGAGAGAGAGAGAAAGAGAGAGAGAGAGAAAGAGACAGAGAGACAGAGAAAAACAGACAGAGACATCATATATATATATATATATATATATATATATATATATATATATATATATATATATAGAGAGAGAGAGAGAGAGAGAGAGAGAGAGAGAGAGAGAGAGAGAGAGACAGAAAGAGACAGTGACAGAAAGACAGAGAGACAGAGGGAACAAAAGAGAATTCATAGAGCTCTCAAAATAGAATTAAATTCTACAGAGTGTAATAGACTTTTCTAAAATGTCATATAAAAAATAAGTATCAGGTAGGATTTGAAACCAGCTCTTATTATTTTTTTTTATTACAAGTCTAAAAATCTTTTCTAATCCCTGCTGACCCTACATTCTCCCACCTTAACAAATTAGAAACAAGAACTCTACTTTCTTCTCAGTGGGAGATTGGTGATACCTTGGAGATGAATCATCTGAATATTTGCTTTAGATCTCTGCATGCCTTTGATAGTGAAGGATCATAGTAGATCATAGAGTCCATGATGTAAGCAAAGATTTTTCTTCCTCATTCTGGAGTTAAGAATTCTGTTGTTCTTCGAGACTGACCCAGCCCCATGTCAGATATAGTAGCAACCCCTCACAGCAGTGAATCAATCGACCTCTAAGCATTTCCCTGGTCCATGCTGCCCCACTCCTGTGAACATTTCAAAAGAGCCAAGGAAGCTACAAGCACCTATTAATTAAAGTGTTTTGAAGCACTGCTGTATGCTTCTTGCTGGAAATTCACAAAACATTAAAAACCTCTGAAAGTTGTACTTTTTGTGGAGCCACAGAATTATAAGGAGATTCAGATCAATAACAAAGCAGTTAAAAGCACTCGAAAATGTAGATTATGAAATATGAGAGATGTAGTCAGCAAAGCAAATTCCAAAGCTGTGTATTACCAACCACATTAAGAATCATGCAGTTATTTTTAATGTGCCTTTTTAAGCATTTTTTTTTTAATGAACAAAAGTAACTGCAATCAGTTGTGAGATGGAGGAAGGTTTTCTCAAAGGTGATTAATTTCATCAGCATGGCTTCTCAAAAACAAAATTAGCATAGTGACCCTTGAGCCTGGACACATATAATGCTGTCTAAATGGAGAGCCACCATTACATCAATTTCTTACTCCCCTCTCCACTTCTCTATCAGTTACAAGTGTCTTGTTTACAATATTCCTCAATGCTGTGTATGCTACCTATTTGGTTTAATAATCCTGATGGAATTGTCAGTTGTGGAATAAATAATGAATTACTGAAAGTTAAGCTGAGGTCTGCATTTCTGATAAAATCCTCTTAGCGTCTAACTGTTAGAGGTTTATGGCTTTCTGGATTCAGGGGGAATTCAATTAAGATTCCTTATAATTCCTCAAATACCCTGAATAATGTGCAGCAAATATGGTGATTTAGGGGGTAAATTGGTTCATAAATATCCATCTATCCGCTGTCTTGAGAAGCTGGAGTTTCTGAAAATAGACATAATCCTTTGAGATAAATGGGAAAAATCTCCCATTTTTTTAATATCTCTAAATCAGACTGTGTCATAAAATCAGTCTTTTTTTGAGGTTAGGACATACATCTAAGTTTTGTCTCCCTATTCTATTTACAACCTTAATTTTAGATATCAGAAGGCCAGAAATATAAAGTAATGGGCTTAAGGTTTCACTGGTTTGGCGTGGGGGGGAGGAGGAGTACAGCAGAAGGAATACTTGAATTGGAGTAGGCAGACTTAAATTCAAATCCTGCCTCAGACACTACTAAAAGTTCTATGTTGCGAGCTGTCGTCTCTAGAAGCTGCTGGATCACTCTCTGGGAAGAGATCTGCTGTGTCTTCTACTCAAATCTCTCCGACAGATTCTTCTTCCTGTAACGAACCGTTGTCTCCAGGCAGTTGCTGTTAACTCTTGTCCAAAGAAGTGACTTCCCTTCCTGCAGAGAGCCCCGTCAAGCCTGATGCAATTCAGAGTCTTCTTCTCTTCCTGGAGTGCTGTCCTCTTTATCCTCCCAGAGAATGGGTGTGGGATAATGCAAGGGCTTCTGGGAAGAACCACTTCAGCCAATGGGCTTGCTCCTTCTATCAAGTCAACCTGAGTTCTCACCTTGTAATTGTCCAGAAAACCTGAATTCTCACCTTGTCACTGTCCAGACAACCTCAGTTCTCACTTAGTAATCCTAACAGTTCTATCCTAAGCTTCCTTATCTATTAAATAAAAGAGCTAAATTTAACTTTCAAACATCTCTGAAGACAAGGTATGTAAGACTTGATAAAGAAAAATAATGGAGTTTCAATTTCACATTATTGAGTTTGCAATTTAAAATAATGCCTAACATTTATATAGTACTTTGAAGATTACACAGAGCTTTGCATGTATTACTTCATTTAAAACTTGCAAACAAATTCCTTCACCAACATATTGCTTCATGAAAGAGCACATTTTTCTTTAGGGGAATAGTTTTCACCTCTAACCCTATGCCCATCACAAGTCATAAAATAATCTCAAGCCTAATGCTGCTAGGTTTTAAATTAATTGCATAGTAGAATGAGCCCTGTAGATCATTGGTCCAATCCATTCTTAAAGTATGTATGCTCTTTAAAACTTCCCTCAACCCCACTCCTACATTCTCTGTACTTTTAGAGTAGTTCTTAGTGATCAGCAATATTTTCTTTATGTAATCAAAATAAGATTCCATGTTACTATTTTTGCCCATTAATAATACTTCTGCCCTTTGAAACTAGGCAGAATAAAGATGACGACGATGATGATGATGATGATGATGATGATGATGATGATGATGATGATTATTTAATTTTATAACCTTTTAATTACTTCTGAGACATTGATCATATTCCTCCTGAGACATGCTGGTGATTAGTGTACAACATATAATAAATAAGGCATTTTGAAAAAGAAACTAGTAACAATCAGAACAATCAGTTTAGCTATATATATATATATATATATATATATATATATATATATATATATATATATATATATATATATATATATATATATATATATATATATATATATATATATATATATATATGCTGACCATGTGGCAAAAATTAGGGATAATTTACAGTATCTTTTTGATATAAAGAGAAAGCAAAGAAGGGTCTATTGTGTGAATTCCTTATAATGAGCATTCCTAGATAAGGAGCACCCAGAATGTGTAATCAGAATGGGTTTCTTGGAAGCAACATTCCTATGTAGGAGAATCACAGATCCATTTAAGTATTTGAATATAACTTTTTATTGCCAAATTTCAGCCACGATTTATACCAATTCTCAATGATGTACTTCTAAGGCCACAATTTTCCTCCTTGCATTAAGACTTGTAGTTCATTTTGTTTATTATTCACACCCTCTTCACTGGTACAGAGACATCTGGATAGTGATTTCTGTGAATTACTATGCACCTCCACTGTTATTCTTTTTATATGTCACAGATGTTACTTTTTGTGGTTTCTGTTTAGCAATTAGATAAGAACAATTTAATCACTCTTTCATCTCCTTTTTTTTTCCTCTTCAACCCTTTTGGATAACATTTTCAAGTCTATTAATTTCAACTTTCACTATCTATGTTTTATCCCCAGTCAAGAGACCATCTTCATGTATTGTTATAGTTAATAAATAAAAATCTCATTCCCTTTACCATCTTCTCAGTCAATTGTTAGATTATTTTCTGATTATGGCTTAACCTGCATGACCACAGTTGAATCTAATCCAGACCGTAACATCTGGTAAATCTGATTTGCCAGATGTCTTCTTTTAGACTTAATAATTGCAAGACAGATATTTCCATGTCTTTGTTCAACAATAAAAATGTGCACTTGAGCTATATACAGTTTATCACTTCAAAAGAGCTCAATATTTTCTTTGGATTCTAGTGAATATGGCTCCTCCCTTATGGCTATAGAGTTCAAATTTTCAATCAATTAATTAATAAACAGGAAGTACTTAAGCACCTATAATGTCCAAATATTCTGCTAAGTAACATGAATACAAAGATAGAAAATCATACTACTCTCAAGGGAATTTACATTCTATGTTCAAGATGTGATCATATATACACAAAATTAATAATAAATAAGAGTTGCAAGTTTTATGTGAAGACAGAAGATGAGGATATATAATACTTGTTAATCTTTTAGTAGATACAGGTTCTTTGTATTATGAAAGCTCCTTGAAGAAAGGAAAATGACCTTTCTCATTATTGTATTCCTCACTTAGCGTGGTGACTGACATACAGCAAGCACTTAATACTTTTTGATTGACCAACTTTGCTGGCACAGTACCATAACACTCAAAAATCATTTACTGAATTAAATAGAATGAAAGAATGTTTTCAAATAATTAGGCTATATGAGTAGGAGTTCAAGATCATAACACTCAAATACATCAAATACACAAAAGAATAATTTCTGGTGTGACTCTGGGCAAGTCACTTAACCCCAATTGTCTCAGCAAAAAAAAAAAAATACAAAGAAAAAGAGAACAATTTCTTTTGGTATTTATATGCAGAAAAATATTGGATCAATAAATTTTAATTAAGCAGACAAAACTTGGTCATAGAAATTTTTAGTAAGTTTAAATGGACTAAGTAAAAAAAAAAAAAAAAAGAAAAAAAGGAATTAAACAAAAACTATTTCCTGACTTTGCACAGATATTTTAATGTACTAAAATTTCATGGAGAAAGAAAGAAAAAAATAAATATATTTTTAAATAAATGACTCATAAGCTAGCATAAATGTTTAGTCCAAAGCTATACTGCCAGTCCACTAGTGGTGGAATATGACAAATGATTCTGCTACTCTTACTATTATCTGACTTTTGTATTATACTAACTAAAGGTTTTTTAAAAAAGTTATTTTAAAGAATTTACTGTATTTTATTATTTAAAAATTACATTGCTATGTCAAGGGAATTCCAATTTTTCAGAAAAACAAAACAAAACAAAACAAAACAAAAAAACTTGATTATTTCCAAAATTCCAAAAAGCAGTTCATGTTAGATTTGAATTTTAAGTTCAAATAACTTGAATATAAGAGTTGTGTGGAACAAAGAATAGTGCTAATAAAGTGACATGAAAAAATTTACTTGCTTGAATTTCATTTTCTTCATCTGTAAAATTGGTATAATACCTGAACTACTTACTTAACATAGTTAAAATGAGTAAATCACCTTGGAAACTATAAACCATTATATAAATGTGAATTGTTATTGTTACATAAGAGTATTTTTAGTCTTTTATTGACATGATATGAATGGTTTTTAATAAACTTTATTAAATGACTGAAATGCAAACCAAATATAGCTAACAAAGTAAAGTGGAAAAATGAAGTAATTTAAACCAATAGCTTTTTTTATTGTAGAAATCCATATATTGAAGCAAATGAGTTTTTGACCTTAATTACTTAGATAATTAACTCTTTTTTCAACTTTGTTAGTGAATCTGACCATAATGAGTTATTTAAATCATATTCATAATGCATTTTTTCTTAACAGTAAAATTTAAAGACAAAAAGGCTAAAGAAACTATCTGAACAAAAGTGCCTTTTCATTACAAGAAAACTATTAAATACATTTAAAGTATTTTAATTTCTGTCTCTATTTTTTGTAATGAACTCTGCCAAGATAGAAAATGAATTTTTTTCAAAAGATTTCATTTTGAATTGCAGAAGGCATTCTTCATGAATTTCTATTAGATAAAATGAAAGATATTTTTAAACATAACATCCTGTTAGTATTTTAGGGAAATGGCAGTAAAAAATCCACATTAATTTAAATTTCTTTATTTTTTAGCATGAAAACTTTTTATAATAATGACTAAACATTTATGGAACTCCTCAGTTCCTTTAACTCAAAACCATCTTGATCTTAGAGTATATTGAGGGGTAGAACACTGCAATACTAATAACTCACTTATTTTGCTTTAAGTTTGCAAAATGCTTTTCTCACAACATCCTCATGAATGTGATTGACAAAATATTAGCATTCCTATTTATCATATGGATTATGTTAGAGATGCAGAGGTTAAGAGATCTGCTTATAAATCATGTAGATAATAAGTGTAAGACAGGTGATGAAGGCCTGAACTAGATTGAACTACTGATTGCTATGCTGTCAGTCAGTCACTTAGTTAAGAAATTCTAATTAAAAGTCTATTAAGTGCCATGTTATATGCTAAAAGATGGGGATAAAAATAAGAAAAAAAAATCTCTTCTTTATTCTAATGAGGGAAGACAGAACACAAAAGAAAGGTGAAAAGTGGGGGAAAGGGTAGGAGGTAGCAAGTTACTCAAAAATGGGGATATGATAGAATCCAGTCCAAGAAGTATAAATTGCTGGGAAATTAAGTGTTGGACAGTCTGGGAACCATCTTTAGATGAAATCTTTGGGAGTTCTTTGTTCAAGCCCCCCAATCAGAGGGCAGGGGATATTTAGGGTCCCAGAGATGAGGTACAAATACTCAGGATGATATACTTCTCAACATTGAGCTTTTCTGAGGATATGATTATGATGGAGTCTATTCTATGAGAGTGTAACTAGTGGGAAATTAATGAAATTTCAAATACTTTGTAAGATCAGAATTGGTTATTGTTAGTCCTTCATGTTCACAGAGAACCAGTAAGATAATGGTGTGATATCTTGACATGTTTATGAATTGGAATTAAGTGAGGCAGAAAGTTGTCAGCTTTAATCTTTCTTCCAGAGTCACTAAAGTCCAGTGGCAAGACAAAAGTCAAGAGCACTGACAATGCCCTGGGATGCAGCAAATGATATGGTGTCTTTAGTGTCTGTCCATGCTCTTAGTGATTCACAGTCTCTGCTTCAGACATTTTTAAGAACATTAGAATAAATTGTTTTCACCCACTCCTTCTACTAAGAGAAATTCTTTCATCCTTGGGGCAAACATTTCCCCAATTCACTGAGGGGTTTGAGGCCAATCAATTACTGTACTAAATATTATATGACAACAAAACTGGTATAATAGCAGAATATTTTTATATAGTTAATATTGACTTTATAAAAGCTTTTTGATGAAATATTTCATATTATTCCTGTGGAAAAAATAAAGAGATATAATTTAGACAATGCTATAATTACATGAAGAGCAACTAAGTGACACTGAGTCTGTAGTCAGGAATAACTGAGTTCAAATGTAGCCTCAGACATTTAATAGTTGTGGAAATTACAGATATTTATTTAACCCTGTTTGCCTTAGTATCTTCATGTGTAAAATGAGCTAGAGATGGAAAAGCAAACTCCTCTAGTATCTTTGCTAAGAAAACTCCAATATGGCCTCATGAAGATTCAAACATGACTGAAAACAACTGAACTACAACAACAACTAGAACACAAAAGCACAAGAATTAAACTGCTAATGTTTAGTTCAAAGTTTAAAGAAGACTAGGAAAAATAGAAATGAAAGCTATCTAAATATTTGAAGTGATAGCCTATGGACAAAAGACAAGGGATTGGGCTTGTTTTGGGTGGCTTCAGGGGGCAATAGTAGGAACAATGAGAAGTAGTTGCAAAAAAGCAAACACATGCCTAATGTTACAATAATTGGAATTATTAAAAAATAGAATTGCTTGTAGTTTCTGGAGGACTTCTAGACAAGCCTTGATCTTAGTGCAGGATTGCAGGAGGCAGGACAGGGTCAAAGATAGAATGTCTATCTTTCAGTCCTTCTTAGCCCTTATATACCTTATTGTAATTACATCATTATAGCATACTGATTATATGTGAACTAGAAAACCATTATATCACCATTCTAAGTACTAAGTATATATGTGAACTAAAGAACCATTATCTCATCAATTCCACCAAGTTAACACCTTGTTTCAAACATACTTCTCCAGAGTTCCAGCTCTGTACAATTGCTGACTTAAGAAGTAGTCAGTTTTCCTTTAATAGAATTCTTAAAATAGAGATTTTTTTTTGGGGGGGGATATTGATTGGAATAGCTACCTTGTTGAGGTCTGTATCATTTCTGAAATTCTATGATTTTTTTTATTCCTATAAAAGCTACATTAATTAAGCCCCTTCTAATTTTGAGATTAAATGATCATAATAAGAACAGATTAAAGTAGATAGTGAAATGGTTATTATTCACATTTATAGATAAAGAAATTGAAATGCAGGATACTAAATAATTCACATGAATACAGCTAATTAGATAAAGACATAGGATTATAAGCTGTCTACTTTTGACATTATATTATGTTATTATTAGTTTACTACAGTATATTTTCAAATTATTTTAGATAACATGAAAATGCTTTTGTTAGCATCTTATGAAAATATGTTGTTTCATAAAAATAAATTAATTTTTAAAATTTACTGTATTTTATTATTTAAAAGTTACATTGCTATATAAAGGGAATTCCAAAATCTTAGTGCTGTTTTAAGCTATTTAAATTTAAAACCACTAGATTTTCAAGACATCCTAAGTAAGCAGAAGAACTCCCCTCTCCCCCCCTTCCCCAGACCCACTTTGGCTAGTGGGATAGGAAAGAAGGGTAAAAGTTGTAAATCTCATCTCCTCCCAAATGAGTTTTATTAAATGTGTATTTGAGGCATATGAAATCTTCAAGAAAATTTACATGCTAGATGCTGGGGAAATAATGAGTCTTGAAAAGGCAAATTGAAAGAGGTATTTGTCTTTATCCCCACTCTCAAAAAGACTCAACTGGAAGAGTGAGAAATGTTATGGAGAGGAAAACCTTGTCTGTACTTGGAACAAAGGAACAAAAGTCACTCTGTAGTCATCCAATAAATAATGATTAAGTAACTATTGTGTGTCAGAAAAAGTCATGTGCTAGAAATATAAATAGACTGTTTTGACCTTAAGGAGCTTATATGCTAATTAGGGAAGAAGAAAACTGAAAAGAAAGGGAGAATGATTCGAATATGAGGGACAGTGATGGAAAAATGAGGGATGTCCCAAAATCATATGGACAGATGAGAAATGAGGAGATGATATGAGCTGATATCCCTTTTTAAATAAAGGGTTTGAAGTTCATAACTGCACCCTTCAACCAGAGGGGCAGAAAGGAGTCATAAGGTACAGTACCAAGACTTATGGGGTTTTGCATGATCAAGTTTTTCTATTAATGAGCTTCCAAGCAACATGATGGAGAAGTCAAAGAAATTCTAAAGTAGTGTAGCCTGTGAGGAAATGAGCAATAAATCACAAGGGGAAATAAATTCATCTTGACTCCGTCAGAAATGAAGACTATGGAACTTTCTGTGAGGGAATAGAGTGAGTACGATCCTGATACCTATCTGAGGTTGCACTTCTTCCATCATCTGGGTATGATGCAATCAAAAAAAAAAGTTATATAGGAAAATGGATCCATTAGACCCTGACCATTAGTCTTTTTATAGTTTTTATTTACCAGATATATGCATGGGTAATTTTACAGCATTGACAATTGTCAAACCTTTTGTTCTAATTTTTCCTCTCCTTCCCCCCACCCCAGATGGCAGATTGACCAATACATGTTAAATATGATAAGTATAAATTAAATACAATATATGTATACATGTCCAAACAGTTGTTTTGCTGTACAAAAAGACTCGGACTTTGAAATAGTGTACAATTAGCATGTGAAGGAAATCCAAAATGCAGGCAGACAAAAATAAAGGGATTGGGAATTCTATGTAGTGATTCATAGTCATCTCCCAGAGTTCTTTCACTGCAAGTAGTTGGTTCAGTTCATTACTGCACTCTTGGAACTGATTTGGTTCATCTCATTGTTGAAGATGGTCACGTCTATCAGAATTGATCATCATATAGTATTGTTGCTGAAGTTTATAATGATCCCTTGGTCCTGCTTATTTCACTCAGTATCAATTCATGTAAGTCTCTCCAGGACTTTCTGAAATCATCTTGGTCTGACCATTAGTCTTAATAAAATTATTTCCAGAGAAGTAATGGTAGTAACAAATAACAACTTCATCAGACACTAGCAACAACTGAGTAGATTAGATCAAATGACAATTTTGATGACAGGCTAAAGCATAAATGATAAAAAGAGGTTCATAACCTATGAGACTGTGAGCAGGAAGATTATCAGAAAATAGAGAGCAGCACATTGACCAATAGACAGTAACTAGTAATATTAGAGACAAAAAAAGAATGGTCACTGTGGCTGAAGAGTAGAGCTATAATGGCAAGAGGAGCTTGGGGATCATTTTGAAAGATCTGCTGGAAGTAGAGCCATAAGAAGTGTTCTAGGGATGATGGAGTCCTTTCTTATCTTGGAGCAGGTATATAATGGTTGGTGAATGTAACCCTTTGTTATCTTGGGGTCACTATTTATTTAAAATGGTTGTGAGAAAAGACAGTGATTTTCCTTCTTCCTCATTCCATTCCCTGAAAATAAAATTCTTTTAAATGCTGAATGCATATGTATAGATGTGTGTGTGTGTGTGTGTGTGTGTGTGTGTATGTGTGTGTGTGTGTGTGTGTGTGTGTGTGTGTGTGTGTGTTGCTGTTGTTTGTCCTTCATTTTCCAAGAGACCTTGACATCAGGGAGGAGATGACATGACATGCAAGTAAATTGGATTTAAGTGCAGGAGGGATGGACAAAGTCATCTGCCTCACTTTCCCCTCCAGAGTCATTTGGGTCCAGTGGCTAGATATAGATCAAGATGACTGGAGATGGCCCTGGATGTAGTGGGAGATGACCCATTCAGTGATTAAGACTAGGTAGCAAGGATACTTGGGACCTGATTGACTCAGATTGAATGTAAACAGCTGTCATTTCTGTTTTGAATAAAAACCCTGAGAGTCTTCCCCTCCTATAAATATTCATTTATTTATTTATTTAGTTTTTTGTTTTGTTTTGATTAGGTGAAAGAGAAGATTGTTTGCCTCAGTGGTTTAAAACTATTTAAATTTAAAACTTCATTAAGATTTTCAGAACATCCTAAATAAGCAAAGGGACCCCCCAACACACACCTCTTTTTGGGGGGTATTGGAATAGGAAAGGAAGATAAAATTCATCTCTTCCCAAATGAGTCTTCTAGGCCACTAAATCGAATTTCCTACATTTGAGATGGTGATCTGATAGCCTACAGAGGATAAATGATAGGCTCTATGTCACTCATTAAGAACCTAAAAGAAAAAATCATGATTTAAATAAGACTGTCTTTAATTCTGTACATATTCAAAGCTTCCAGTGATATGGACTAGAAAGTCCTAATAAAATTTTGATCCTTCCCTCATACAGGGAAATATGTTTTTTTTTCTTTTCTGGCATGTTTATTATAATTACTGTAAAATTTATATTAGATATTTGTTCATAGGCTCTGTGTAATCTGTGTTTCTGTAAAACTCCTTTGAATTTCCCATTTAAATTTTTTATGCCAACCTGTGATATATAAAAATTCCAGTGGGGAAAGTTGTGATGTGGAAGGGATAACTGTATGAATAAGTTTATTTTTGTATTATAAAAAGAAGTAGAATAGGAAGGGGGAGTTTGAATATTTTGGTGGATCTATGTGGCACATAAAGTCCTCCCAGCTCAATTTCTCCTTAATCTCCTCATTTTCAAAATATGATAGTGTATCATTCAGCTAGATTGTACAGTGGTTAAAGTGCTGGATCTAAAGGCTAGAACGCTTATATTGCTCACTTAAAATTTGGCTTTAAATACTAGATGTATGGTCCTGCCCAAGTCACTAAACCCTGCTTGCCTTAGTCCCTCATCTATAAAATGATCTGGAAAAGGAAATAGCAAAACACTCTAGTATCTTTGCCAACAAAACCCCCCAAAAAGCATTACAGTCTGAAATGACTGAACAGCAAGAATAGACACTTGTATTCTATTGCTTCTAAGTACTCTTTTAATTCTGAATTAATGATCTTTGACTGAATGATTTCTTTATTAGTTGGGATGATTTTATTATGGTCTTCTTTGACAAGAAGATTAATTAGATAAATTCTGAAGATAGTTTATCACTTTCAGAGACAAGGTTTTGAGACAAAAATGCAGTATGACAAATAGGCAAGAGTTGAGTTCTAATTCTGTTTTTCTATTTAATTATGTAATTTTGGCCAGTTCACCCTTTTTATATGGTGAGAGAGATTGAAGAACATAAATCTTATATCCTTTTCAAGTTCTAAAATATTATTGTGTTATGATTTGTTTTTGACTTTGCTTCAGAAAACAAATTAACATTTTAGCTGAAATCAAACAGTTAAATAAATAGTGAAGTGAGCAGAATTGTAAAACTCAAACTAAAAATTTTAAAACATCTTAAAGGTAATTTAGAGTGCATGGATATAATTCAGGAGTTCTGTGAACTTGGGTTAGAGA
Source organism: Sminthopsis crassicaudata (assembly GCF_048593235.1). Taxonomy (NCBI): domain Eukaryota; kingdom Metazoa; phylum Chordata; class Mammalia; order Dasyuromorphia; family Dasyuridae; genus Sminthopsis; species Sminthopsis crassicaudata. Next base: position 73,945,496 of record NC_133618.1, on the reverse strand, counting down.
AAAATTACATTTTTGTTTCCCATGAATCTCTAAGTTGAAATCTAGCATTTTCTTTAATTGTTTGAAAATATTATTTTGAAAAGAAGCCACCTGCAAACTTCAATAGATTTCCAAAGAGTTTTCTACAACAAAAAGGTTAAAAAAAACTTATTTAGGTGCCATATTGATATTCTTTACTCACTCCTCAAATTTTCCTAAAGCATTTTTCCTATACTTCTCCTTTGTTCTCTGATATTTACTATCTTTTATTATTTTTAACTGTGAGTATGTGGAGAGTTAAAGAGAGTCTAGTTGAAATCATGATTTTTTTTAAAGTTTTTTAATGAGTGACATAGAGACTATAATTTATCCTCCTGAGGTTATAAAATCCTCATTCCAAAAGTGGGAGATTGAATGTAGTGGCATAGAAGGCTCCTTTAAGAGTAACTATTTGGTGCAGTATATGAAGTGTTAGGCCTGGAGTCACTAAATCTCATCTTCCTGAGTTTCAAGCTGGCCCCCAGACACTTATTAGCTTAATTCCATGTGACCCTGGGCAAATAACTCAGGCAAGAAAACCTCAAATGGGATCAGAGTCAAACATGACTGAAATGACTAAATATACAGAAGAAAAAGCATTCTTTCATTCCTAAAACTGTGATCTTATGATTCACTGTGGCATACTCATTTATAAAATATAAGCTGCATTTTTTGTTTTAATTTTTGTCCTTGTATTCCTAATACCATCTTCAAAGAAATAAGGATGAATATCAATCATACTGAGGGCAATGTACTTGGTGGGTATGAAAATTCTACGTATACATAATATATATTACATAACATATATTAACAATTAAAGAATATCAGAAGCAAATTGTATCATTGAATAAATATATCACAGGAAAAGACTGAAATCATCACATGGCAAAATGAGGGATGATAACTGTCTTATATTGTACTCCATAGATACACTCATAATGTTGGCAGAAAACAAATGAGGCCTTAAGTCATTGGGTAAAACTATGATAGAAAACTTTTAAGAGCATGAAAATTAAGAATTGTATAGGACTAATAGGTGTCAGTTTTACTGAGTGGCTATCTGTATCACTGGAGAGAAATTTCAAATCAGTGAGATCACAGATTGATTTGAACATTGATTTGAAAATTCCAAAAAACAAGACCATGCTTTGTACATAAAAAAGTATTTAATAAACAGTTATTTAAGGAAATGCAATAGAATCAAGGGATGATTTTTAGTCCTGATTAGCTGTGATATGTTAATTTTCTGCTTTGCTTTGTCTCTAAAATGCTATGATAGAATAGAATAAAAATACAATATGTGTGGATTATTAGCTTTAAAACTGTGTTCCATACTGCTTATATGTTTACAGAGTGGTTAGAGCACTGGGTCTGGATCCAGGAAAATCTGAGTCCAAATTTGGCTATAGACTCTCACTAGCTGTGGCTTTTACACAAATCACTTAATATCTGTTTGCCTAAATGACAAACCACTTCAGCATCTTTGCTAACATCCTTATATGGACTCTCAGAGTTGGACAGAACTAAACAAAAAAGAAAATATGTCCAAAGATTACCAAGACATATCAAAATGATAACACTATTATTTAGTAATTTTAACTTTAAAAAGATTGTTTTAGATAAACTATCATTTTCATTTGTGTGGCACGATGGATTGATGTCATGAGGATGGTATATTTGGATGCATGATTTTATTTATCTAGAAGATCTCAATAAAAGTGAATGGGAAAACAATTATTAAAAATTATCATATTCTAGGCATTGTTTTCAGCATTAGGAAAACAAAAATAAGCAAGAATACCTTCAACGAGTGAACAGGAGAATAGAACACATAAAGGGGAACTTTGATCTACAAAGCAGCACATCAGAGAAAGAGCTTGAACTGGTTAAGACAAGGCTAGAGACTACCACTCCCAGTCCAGCTTTCAAGAGGAAGAGGAAGAACAGGTCAGATAAACAAGGAATAGTGTGATAATCTGTGCAATAGGCAAGATTAAATGGAAAGTCACCAGTATCCAGAATCCCATGGTCAGGAGTCTTGCTGTATCTAGTAATCTGTAGTGTCGAAATTCTCTCTGCTCATAAAGATTGATAATTCCTAATTAATTTATAATCTCAAACAAATGTCTGAGATACTGTGAAATTACGTGCCCTTAGTCACATGATTCAAGGTGTCTAAAGCAATACCTGAATCCATGCTTTGCTCACTTGATCAGCCATACATACTACTATATTTATACTATTTTTCTCTTCTTCTACACTTCTCAATCTGTGTTTAAATGTGCTAATTTCAGCAATTTCCCAAAGAATTGCCAGCTTCTTTGTCATTTTAAACAATTGTTAGCATGTAGGGGTTGTACTATTGAAGGAACTGCCACATTGATGAGAATTGCATACATTGTAGCACAGGAGAAAGAAAGTTAGCCTATTTATTTGCTTATGTCAGTTTAAATAACAGTCAAAATTATCTGGGAATGGCTAACATATATATGTGTACACACACATACACAAACACCATACACATACACATATATATCCACGTGGTTCTTTTCACAGTACTTTAAAAATAATATTCCTCCAAAATGTCTTTTCTTTTGATATGTTTAATATATCCCTTTTTTCCTTTCACTATTTCCCTTCCCCTCTATTACTATGTGGAAATATGAAGTCCAGCACAATCAAGCAAATGACATTAAAGCACATCTCCTCTGCCACTAACCAATTCAGCAGCTATAAATTTAACTCTCTTACATGGTAAGTGGCAATTAAATTAACATTTTTAACTGGCTGCTTTAAATTTTGCCTGAAAAAAACCCCATTAAGCCGAGTCAAATATCTAGAGAAAAATCCAATCGTTGACAAACCTTGTTTCAGAAATTTGTAAACATCAGGCTGCATGTGTGAGATGGCTTTAATTTTAGAGCTGGAGCATTTTTATATATGTTGAGAATAACTTGGCTTTATATCCTGTTAAAATGTCACATGGATAAGAGGAGTAAATGCAAACATCTATGACAGGATTATCATTGCTAAGGAACTCACATTCTGGGTGTTCAATAGTGGATGCTTCTCTTTCACTATCTGTCTCTGTCTCCCTGTCTCTGAATGATCTGAACCTTGTCTTCTCCACTTAGAAAGAATAATTATAAGACATAGGTTAGTGCTTAAGAGTTTTGTTCAGTATTGAAAACACTTTTGAAAACAGATGTGGGGGGGGAAAGTGCCAATAAACATAGAAGGAAAAAAAATTTCTCTACCTAAAATAATAGAATAACAAACTCTGCTAAAAGTATCAGGGATAGCTCTGATCACATGTTCTGGTTCTGTCAGTCAATAAACACCTATTAAGTACTTAGACTATGTAAAATACTGAGCATATGAAGAAAGTCTTGCCCTTGATGATCACACAGTCTAATAAGAGAGATAACAGTTTGAAAAGAAACTGAAAAGTGTGGGGAGATATCCAGATTGGGGGCAGGATGAACATTTATAACATCATGGAAATGAAAAATTGGTTGCCTTGGGCTCCCTCCACAAATGGAAAATGTGGGAGGACCTCAATGGATGTTCACTTTCTACTCTTGTCAATCAGAAACAGAGAGGAGTTGCAGAGCCAAAGGGTACTGAAATGATATGAGTTTCAGAGTTGATACAGTCTTTCAGGAAGATGAGTGACTGGACTACCTGGTAATTCACCCTTTTCTGTTCACTGAAATTCTTGGTTTTGACTCCAACCAACAACATGCCTTACCCATATTGGAGTGATCTGTTGAAATCTTTCACCAAGATGAGTGAATACTCAGTTTTTGATACTCAGTGCCTCCTCAATTTCCTCAAGTGCCTCTCTCCTCTAATTGGAGGACTGGAGGGTGGATTCTCCATCCCTACCCCTTTTCAGTTATCTTTCAGGTATTGTCTTCCTTATTTATATTGTAAACATTTTGAGGACAGAGACTGCTTTTCTTTTATTTGTATCAATAGTATAAAGATAATTTAATAAATATTAATTGAATTTGATTGAATTGAATTGATTAAGTTTAGTTCCGTGGGTATGGATTATATGCACATGGATCCCTTGCTGAATTGGTGCAAAAACTCTGTTTTAGATTCCTGTGTGACACTGTGAATCAGAAAAATATCCAAGAGTTATATCATTGTGTGACATGGAAGATAGACTCTTATAGGGGAATCTTTCCATTCAGTCATCAGTCACCTTTAAGAGTTGTAGAAATGTTTCCTAGAAGAGCCTGAGATTGAACTTTAAATCCTTGGCTGTTGCTTATTTTTTATGGTTCATTTTCAGATCGCTGAAGAGAAATGCAAAGAAATAGTTGTTTCCAGTCCTGGCTATAAGTAAGATTGAGAGAATGAGAGTTTCTAAGTCAGTCCTACCTATCCAAAAGGTGTTTCCTGTATATTATAACATTTCTAAGAGAAAATGTTCATCCCAACAGGGTCACTCTGGGTCTGAAGGAATGAAAACAAAAAATAAAAAACAAAACAGGGTAATCCCCTTTCCTTGTTTCTAGAAATCCAAGAGAGAGTTGTCCCTGGATCTGGAGAGGGGGGAGGGAGAGAGACAGAGACAGAGACAGAGAGACAGAGAGACAGAGGGAGAATGAGAGGGAAGCGGGGGGAAGAAGAAGGGAGGAAGGGTGGGAAGGAGAGAAAGAGAGACAGATAATTAAAAGCAGAGGCACAGAAGAAAGATTAAGAGACACAGAAACAGAAGGGAGAAAAAGAGACTCAGTCCTCCTATAGTGCTATTGTACAGCTGTCACTGGATGAGGAGTTTCCTTTAAAAGAGTCCCTTGTCCATAGTGCTCATTAACCATTTCCTGAGCTAACCCCATTGTGAAGGGGAACATAGTTTTGGTACAAATGGAGGCTATCCATAAGATCCATTTGCTACCAGGTTACATGCCCCACAAGTGTCAGATTCAATACAAAATATTTGTCCCCAAAATCTGGGAAATTCTCTTCCATAATAGACTAGAGTCTAGGAGAATAGTAGATTTAAGCTTAGAACACAACAAAGAATTTGTATAGAGCCCAGCAATCACAATCTCATGTGAGGTCTCTTAACCAAATATGGGCATGATCAAATTATTTATCAGTAAATGCTGGATTTGTATACCTATTTTACATATCTCTATATTTAGGTTTGTGTAAAAATTTCTTGGGTTAAAAGGATAAATTCACAACTCCAGATTACTAGAACCTCTTGAGTATATAGACTTTTTTTTTTTTTTTTTTTTTTGCTTTGGGGTCATACATTTTGAAAGTGTTTCCTCCCTTGTGTGGTTGGGCATTTATCCATGTTTGTTTATTCCAGGCATGTTTATCTCTGCTCTAGGTCTGATATGTTATTTTTTCTTGGAATCTTCTAGGCAACAGCATAAGAAAAAGAGAAGTAGAAAGAGTGGAAACATTTATTGTTTACCTTAATTGATTCCCTCTCAATTCCAGAACTGATATCATCTATCCACTTAGTTATACTTCACTATGCTAAACCATTTTATATGTAGGTTAAAAAAAGTCTTCAGTGTCTAGTACTGCAAAGTGCAACTCCAATGGACTGGCCACATTGTTCAAATGCCAAGTGTAAAGAATATTTTATGGAGAATTCACACAGAGCAAACACTCACATGATGGTCAGAAAAAAGTGATTCCCTTAAAGACTTTGAATTTGACTGCATGGCATAGAAGACAATGACATAGGCTACCAAGAATTGCATGAACTCATCAAAGAAGCTCCTGTACTCTATGAGCAAAGCAGAATTGAAGTAGTTCAAAAGAAACTTGAGATGTGCAAATTTAGAGAATCCATCCACAGTGTTTACATGGATTATTTGTGCCTGACCTGTGGTAGAGCCTTCCGATGTTGTATTGATCTGATCAGCCATAGTTAAATTTACTATATCTTAATTCCAACATATTGATGTCAATTCGGTCCTCTTCAAGAACAGAAAATAATCAAGCAACCAACATAGACCCAATAGACCAAGACCTTCTTTATCCAATCAAACAAATTTATACTTTAAAAAAAAGATCATAAAGAATAAGCACAATGATTATGTTCTTTGATTGGTTGATTAAAATGGGGTGAATATTATAATAGGATCATGGATTTAGATACCATTATATAGGAATTTAGATACCATTCAACCCTGTGCACTAATTTTACAAATGAAGAAATTGAGACCCAGAGAGGATAAGTGATTTATGCAGTCACATATCAAATGAATTTCTGAGTCATGAATTGAATTTAGATCTTTATAGCTCTAAGTCCATTGACCTATCCACTATTGGGAATAAGGAAAAATTGCTAAATGCAGATGAGGAAAAATTCTTAAATGATCATTATCATGGATAGCTCTCTGGCAGATGCTAACAGCAGAGTGAAGGGAAGAGTTGCCAACCAGCCTCCCAAAGGGAGAGGACAAACAGACACCAATTTGAGACCCTGTCACATGTGGCAGTCTGGTGAAATTAATGGGAATATCAATTCTTCCAGCTACAACCCTACCCCTCTCCCTTCCCCTTCTGAATAGCAATAACAAAACAAAACAAAACCCTGAAAATTCAGACTCTCACTTGCATATTTTCTCCTTTTTTTCTTTTTTTTCAGAAGCTGAATCTTCCATGCATGGAGACTATTAGTTATATTTCCAGTATTAACTCTTTTCATTGACTTTCAATTCATGTGAAAGTGACCTACAAAGGCTCCTGTTATGCTCACATCACTGGATCATTTAAGTTTCCTATGGGGCTGGGATAGTCTTTTGAATTTGCTTTTTCACAGTGCATAAGATACCCTTATTCCACAAGGAGTTTTCAGTTCTTGGTTCTCTTTATAGATTTGGAAAAAGGTCTGCAGGCCTGAAGGCCTTTATGCCTTGCTTTATTTTTTCACCCTTCTGCTTTGGAATTCTGCCAAATACTGTGTTAAAAATACAAATGAAAAACAACAATATGTTTGTGAATTCAATTTCCCTTCTGAGTTGACACAAGGTATTTTGAGCAGATTAAGTGTCAAAGGAAGATGGGAAATGTTTGTGTAAGGCATTTACCTCTTTTTATGAAACTAATAAAATTTCTAGAAAATTATCATTTACATAGTTGAGAGGTTTATCTGTATAAAGGGTAGAAAGGGAATAGCCAATTTAAGGAAACTTTTGAAGACATTAAGAATATGTATCTTGTGAAGTACAGTGAGTTTCTCAAAGCCTGAGTTTCTGTCTTAGCTCTACCACTTACTAGCTACTAAACATAAAACAAGTCTTGGGACTTTATTTTGTCAAATGAGGACGTTGGAGTGGGTAATCTTTTGGAAACTTTCCAGTTTTGATATCTTGTGTTAGATTGATTAATTCACTTATTTATTCATTAATTCATATCCTTATTTTTTTTACTTATATATTTATTCATCACTTATTTATTCATTTCCTTTTAATCCATCTTTGGATTGATTGTTCCAAGTCTGTATCACCAATTTCACACTTCTGCTGATTCTTTTGGATATACGTCTTTAGTCTTAGAGAATTGTTAAGAAGCTCTAAATTCTAAATGACTTGCCCATGGTCACACAGTTAAACTTGTGTCAAAAGTTGTGTTACCTCATTACTTTCCATTAACAAAAGCCATACTGCATCTCATGGTGGTCTATTCCCAAAGCTTTAGCCATTTGTGCATATGGTTATCACATTGCTAGTTTTTTTTTTTTTTTTCTTTCTCTATGTCCTAGACTAGACTTATAGCTCTAGCTCATTTTATAGGTAAGGAAACTGAAGCAGTTTCATTAGGTTAAGTAATTGCATAGAATCATATAGCTAGGAAGTATATGAAGCCGAATTCGAACACAGATTTACCTAATTCTTGACCCAATACTTTTTTTTATTTTGTTACTGCATAAGCCTAAGCATGTCACTTCAGGGCTTAAAACAGTTCAATGGTTTCTCATTTGTCTACACAGTATACTCCAAACTTTTTAGTCTGACAAGCACAGATCTTAAAATGTCTCGAATATATTGTATGAAGACTTGATCAACACAACACTAATTTTGAATTGGTCTGCAAGGTCCTGTGCCAACATCAATGATGCAAGGGAAAAAAATAAATAATATTTTTCTTCCACATACTTATACTCCATTATTATTGCACACAGAGAATTAAGCATAATGATAATTTGAGAAGGAAGAGAATATTAACAACTTCAGAAATCAGCAAGAACTTTACTGGCATCTTTACTGGTCCTTGAAAGAAAACAAAGGTTCTGAGAGATGAAGGTGAGGAAAGAGCACATTTTAGAAATGGGTGATAGTTTGTGACATAAGGAGGCTCAGTGATATTACTAGTGGCTCTAATTTCAGAGATTCTGGGTTCAAATCCAAAATCTGTGAGTGACTTTGGATAAGTTGTGTAACTTCTACATGAAAGGAATAGATGAAATTTCAAATTTAGGGGAATACTTGTTATCCAGTTCATGAAGAATATATGCAAAGCAATATGAGACATATTCTGAAAGGTTGATTGTAGCCTGAAAAGTTGGCCAGCCTGAAAAGACTGATGTTAACTGATTGTCAAAAAACAGCTATTGATGGTAATTGGAAACAATAATACTGATTTTTGAAATCTCCTACACTGATTCCCTCTGTATTAAATTTGTTGCTGTCCCATATTCAAATATCACTTCTGACTTGTACAATATCAAGAGATTTATAAGAGGTCTTTCTGGCTTCAGACTTTTTTCTCTCCAATCCATTTCACATCCCAGTACCAATCAAATCATTTCTATAGCACATATATTATTTTATCACTATTAAAAACTCCCTACTAGTTTTTGTTTTTCCTCTTTCATTCAGTGTATAAATCAGATAATTTAGATTTCTTGCTCTCTTCATCATTTCTGCTTATCAGATATTAACTGTCTTTCAAAGTCTACTTGAGATATCACCTCCAAATGAGCCTTCTGTGATTTTGCTAGACTGAAGGGAGTCTGTCTGTTTCTACAGCAGTTTACAAAATGCTCTTCTCTGAATGTGTATCATTATTTGTATCATATTTATCTGTGTACATGTTTTATTATTACAACTCTATTGATTATAAACTTGAGGAAAGAGATAATATCTTATTTTCCCATAGTTCTCTTAGTCCCATAAGTGTTTTTTGACTGAATGTATGAATTGCTTTCTGTATTAGAGTGCTATTTCTTTCTAAACAGCATATAGCAATTATTTAGAATTAGAGCTTTCTGTCCCCTGGATATTGCTAAACAAATACTGGTAAATTCTCAACTTTGACTCCCATTATACAAATTTCATGCTGTCAACTACCCCACTGTAACAATTTTAATTTTAATAGTGCAGTGGGGGAAATTAGGACTACTTTCTAATCAATTATATTCTGGATTTATGTTTCAATAAGTGAATTTGGAAGATAAGACAACCTTATAAAAATAAAACAAATAAAAATAATCTCCACATATTGTCTCTTAGATTCTTTTGCTAGCTAATCTTATGACTGACACATTTTATTTGTTTTTTTCTTAATTCAATTTTACAATGTATCAATCCACTAGCATTATTAACTAAACACCAATTATGTCCCAGCCACTATTCTAATAAAGCAATAGGCATTCAGAGAAAGACAAAAATAATTTCAGGTCCAGCTGTGCTGTTGAGTCAGGATCTTGGGCTAAACTGAACTAATAAATCAGGTAAGTGCAGAAGCAGTGGCTGCAAACACTTACAAGAGGGTGGAGTTCTTGGTTTGGAATTCCAGAAAGAGGGGAGAATTGAAGCAAAACCAGAAGCATGATTACTCCCATTCCAGTACTTGAGATTACACTAAATTCTTATTTTAAAAAATGAGCAGACAAAGAGAAAAGAACTCAATCATATAAAACTATGGGAATAAAGTAGACCAGAGTTCATCTTTGAAGAATGCTGAAGCAAAAAAAAAAAAAAAAGTTTCTCCTATCCAAAAGAATAACATTTAATGGTAACAGAAAGAATTTATAAAAGAATGCCAAAAAATACTTTAAAAATTAAATGAGAGAGATTGAAGAGAAACTTTTAAAAATGTAATAAAAATAAAATCATGGAAAGTCAACCAACTTGAAAAGGTGATCCAAAGTCTCAGAGAAGAAAATGACTCTGTCAAAATTAGAATTGTGCAAGGAGAAGCCAGTAAAGCTATGAGACCAAGAAATAACAAAACAAAAAATATAAGCACTGAAAAAAATAGAAAACTGTGACAGATCTGGAGAAGAGATCAAGAAGAAAAATCATAAATATAATTGGACTACCTGAAAACTGTGAACAAAAAAAAGGTAAAAATTATGCTAAACAAATTACATGCAAGAGAAAAAAAATGACACAAAGGCATTAGATAGGGGAGGAGAGCTGTAATTCTTAAAACCAGCTCACACCAGAAATGTATTAAATAGAGAAATTTATATATCTCTATCGCTATCTATCTATGTATCTATGTATCTATCTATCTATCTATATGACAAGAAAAATAAATCACCTTCCAAAATCTATAAAGAAATAAGGGGGGAAAGGAACAGGATAAGGTGGTATGTAGATTTATGGCAATGTGACAAGTTGCATAGATTTATGGGATGAGGTACATGGATCAATGGGAGGAATCCATGATGGGGGCAGTGTGGAGAAAGTAAAAGGGAAAGGTTAAGTGAAACAAAGGCAAGTTAAGGACTACTTAACAATGTGTTAGTACAATTTATTAGATTTTTCATTTATTAGAAAAAAAAAAAGTAAGGATAGTAATTGCTGATCCCAGATCAAGTCAATCAAGAGAGGAATCTACACTATGACACTATGAGTTAGCCATATTAATACTCTTTTAGATGTATATCTAGATGCGTAAGTGTATATACGTGTGTGTGTGTGGTTGTGTAATTATGTATGTATGTGGGGGAGTTGTATGAGTATATGTATATATGTATATATGTTTATGTATACATAAATATGTTCATGCTTAACTGTAGCCTGCTTGGGGGAGTTGGGAGAGGAGAAAGGGGAAAAAAATTGAAGTTAAAAATAAGCAGCAGGGAACAAGAGTAAACTTACAAGGAAGAAAAGAAAAGATAGTCTTGAATATAATCTCTTCTTTCTTGAAATCAAAATTTATTATTGCATATTTTTAATCCCCCCAAATGTTTTGTTGGGAACATGAAACTTTTTAAATTTTTTCCCTATGTTTTTCTTATTTTGCATTTGTTTCAAATAAATTTAAAAAAATAATTGATATATTTTTGAGATTTAGAGTCCTCTATACACATTGACTATGAAGTTCTGAAATTAATAGAAGTTCATATTTCCTCAAGTATTATTTCCCCCACTTTATTGATAAACTCAGTTTTATATAATTGTAGACAGAGTGGATAGACTTTGATTTTGGAAAAGTTGAATTCAAATTCTTCCTTAAACATTCACTTGCAGTGTCAGTCACTTAACTAAGATAAATGACAGTTGCCTCCTCTATAAAACTGGGATGACATCATTTACTTCACATCATTATTGTGGGGATCAAATGAAATAACACCTGTAAATCATTTGAAAACCTTAAAGCATTATAAAAATGTTGTGCTATCATTATGATTATTAAATGACAAAATCACAGCTACAAAATTGGTATTGGGACTGAGATATGAATGGAGCTCGAAACTCTAACTTAAAAAGCCTTTTCTCCATAGTAAGTTGCTTTTCTTGGTCTTTGTCAGTCTTTCCAGACTCCTGATGTCAGGTTATCTATGAGATTAAAGTTCCTTTGATTCTGGCTGAGGCTACCTCCAAATCCAGTTAGCCCCAAAAATCCCTGTTTGATATTTCAGTGGAGTTAGCCTAGAAGTATTTTCACTTCACAATCACAAACCACAATCCTGTGGTGATTTCTATATACAATGTCATCAATGATAATGTTTAACCTCTTAGCCTCTGTTTTAAAATTTGAGTGAAGATAGGGGGAAAAAAAGACCAAAGGATTTTAAAAGGGTCAGGAATGTGATCTAAAGGGTATTCTAGAGTATGTTACATGTTTCTTTGAGGGATCAGAATATAAACTGAGGAATTTTTTATAAAGAGACTTAATATTCCTCATTCTCCTATTCCTAGCTCTTCTTGAATCTTTGACATTTGGCAGGTTGTGACAAACCATATGTTTCCTCTCCATCTCTTCTCCTTTCTGCCTCTACATCTTCCTTATGTGTTTTTCTTTTTTTCTTTTTCTTTTTTTTTTTTTTTTTTTGGTTGTTATTCCTTCCCAGGGGAACAGTTCTGTTATTCTAAAGGTATTGCCTGAAGCTATCTATCACTACAGCATTTTTATTAAGGAATACAGTTCTAGTGTTTTCATTGTTAATTTGTTTTTTCCCTATCTGCATTTGATTTCAGACCACCAAAAATAGAATATAGGAAAATAATTTCTCAGTAAAGAAAATGGAAAGGAAATGTCCCAATTTAAAAAAAAAAAAAAATATATATATATGTATGTATAAATATATATATACATATACATATACATATACATATATATATATATATATATATATATATATATATATATATATATATATATATATAATTAAATGTACTTCAAACTACTCTGGATACTTACTAAAAGAAGGAATTTTCCAAGTATAGATAATCATTTATTCATTTGAGAAATATTTAGGGAGAGCCTAACCTGCAAAACACTTTATTTGGTCATATGGAAGGTGGGTTGAAGGAGGAAAAAAAAAAGAATTAGATAGATCCTTCCCTGAAGGAGGTTGTAATCCAGTAGGAAGGAACAAATATACACAAATAATTATATTTGTAGAGGTTTCTATGCAGAGAAAGACCTGAAAGGTTTTATCTCAGCTGGATCCTGATGTGCAAGTAAGATTTTGACAGGAAGAGATAAGACAAAGACCAGTTGGGCTGAAGTTTAGAATTCATGGTGGGGAGGAATATGAGATCAGGCTTGAAAATTATATTGAAATAACTTTAAATGCTAAGAGTATAGAATTCACCTTTTAATAGGCAAATGAGGAGCAATTTGACATGTTTCTTAAATGTGATATGATCATATCTATTCTTTAGGAAGATTAATTTGACAATGATAAGCAAGATGAAGTAGAGAATAGAAAGTATGGAGTTTGAAGAACCTGTTTGGAGGCTTTTGTTGCTGTGAAACTGATGAATGGTAGAAAGATGAAGATCTGGATTAGAATGTTGCTGGAGAAGAATGTCCAAAAAAAGGATAGATAAAGAGATTTGCAAAAGGAGGTTTTTCAAGATTTGGTACAGGTCATATGAGGCACAGTTCCCTATATGAGGAATTCACTCCCAATTTACATGCTTCAAAATATATTTTCCTTCAAGCCTCAGCTCAAACTGTTTCCAACATGAAGGCTATCATGATCTTCCCATTTGTGAAGACCTTCCTTCCCCCTTTTCCCCAAAAGTATTTCAACCTTATTGTGTAGATAATTGTTTGTGTGTGTGTGTGTGTATGTGTATGTAGTCTCATTTAATAGAAGAGTGACAGTGATGTGGTTTATTATGAGTGGTTTGATACCAAATGATGTGGTTCAAGAACCAAAATGATGTGAGTGACATAGACACCAGATGATAGTAGGTACCAAAAGTTGGGTTTCAGTCATGTGAATAATTTACATAGCCATTCTCTTTGTCAAATTCCCTAAAATTTTAGAAAATAAGTTACAGACCAAAAAAATGAAAGAAAATGCTAAATATGAAAGAAAGTTGGGAGAGCATAATCATTAATGATGGAAAGGCCATTTACCAGAAGAAAGGAAACAAACATCCCATGAAGTTGGGGCATGCCATTAGCTTGCAGGCTAAATTCTGAAAGGGACATAGCACCCCAAAGGAGTTAGTTAGTTATAAGGAAGAGAAGGGGGATTGAAAAATATAGTGGAGTTTGGGGGAATAGCATGTGATCTGGGATAAGGGAGAAGGGGAAGACACCATGAGGCAGATGCCATTGTCGATTGGTCCAAAGGATTGCAGCAGCCATGAGATGAATCATAAGTAGATTTTATAAGAGATTCCAGAACTGATTGGAATTTCTGACAAAACAAGACAAGGTGATACTGCTCTACAGAGGGTGGGTCTCAGTTATTTGATAGCACTTGGATTTCAGACTGGACCACCTTCCCAAAGGATGGGATCATAAAGCTAAATTGATCTCTACCAGTGCCTTCTCTCTTCTTGTCTTGGGGATTAATTCTTTGATTTCTTTCTGTCCAAAGCACCATTAAGTACCTCATTAATAGAAAGTATTTATTTTACATATTTCCCCCCCTTCAGTATCTAACATTATTTGACATATAGTAGGAATTTAATAAATGCCTGTTTCTGGAGTGGCAACTTATTTTTGGTGGAATTAAGGGTCAGGAAGTCAAATATTATTTTTAATACATAAGAATGGGTTTCAGGGTATTAAGATAGAATTTTGGATTAGATGTTTTATGGAATATGAGCATAGATTGATAAAAATATTAAGATCACAAAAATTCTTCCTTCTGAATTTGAAATGTTTAACTAAGAACCAATCATTATACCTAAACTCCCACCTCTATTATGTAAGTTGATAAAATCAAGATGACTGGGAAAATGACAGCCTGGTACTAAAATTAGGGTGACCTCACCAAAGTAGTGATACTCCCACTGAGATAGACTAAACAATCCAGTCACCTTTCTTTGTCCTGTTTCCTAATTATAATAGATTATAATTGAGCTTTACAAAGAATATTCTCTTTTCCCAAAACATTTTTTTGTCTGTAACAGTACCTGAAATCTCAATAATAGAATATATATCTTTACCATTTATGTCTCCAATCATACTCTTAAAATGAAAATACCCTGGGAAGAATAGCATGTTTAATTTTTATTATCATGTTATGAAGAACATTTTTGACTCTTCCAACTTTTGAAAGAAGGACCTGAAACTGTTTAAAAGTTTTGGTTGGGGATTTGGTGAGAGGGCACTCAATAACAATGCAGTTACCATTCCTCTCTCTTCCCCACTACAAGGGTAAATATTTACACAGTGCTGTGATGTTTGGTTAACGCTTTTTTTTTTTTAATAATTCTTCCCAACAACTTTGTGAAGCTGAAATTATACTTATTACTACTTAATTTTATAAATAAGGAAACTGAGACTTAGATAAGTTAAATGATTTCTCTTGGGTAACTTAGTAGGAGTGAAAGGGAAGATTTCAATCAAATTCAAATTTTCTTTCATGGAGAAAACAAGATTTGCTTACTTCCTAATTCTTCTGAGGTAGTGTCTGTCCTTAGACATGTTCAAAGTTAATATTGGATCAACAAGAAAATAAGAACAAAGCAACATTTTTTCTGAATATGTGTGTGTGTGTGTGTGTGTGTGTTTCCTCCAACAAATGCACAGACCCTAATCAGATTATATTTTTACATTAACAATCCTTTGTTTAGAAGCCCTATCTATTTATTTTTCTATTTTTACCCTTAAATTTAGACATTTTATCTAGCCACTTCTTTTTGACTCCCTCAGTTTGGAAGTAACTCAAATTGTAAGTTGAGAATTGAGTTTGCCCCAAAGACAGAAGCTACTTTCAATGGCAAACTAAGAACTGCTGACATTCATGTGTACCTGAATGTCTTCTGAGCCCATGTTTGTGTATTTCACTAAATTTGAGAAGTAGAAGGGATATTGAAGGCTATTTCATTTAAATCATAAAAGTGATAGGCTGATTAAGTGAATATTCAAGCTCTGCTTGAAGATATCCAGTAAAGGGAAATGATATTTCTATTCCTAGATAGAGAGACAAAGATAGATAAGCAGAGTTATAGATAGATACATAAGTATATAGATATATGCATATACATTCTATTATTTTATTTCTGTAGAAACAAATGTGTGAACCTGAGAGAAATCTGTCTTCTTCATCTAGATCAATTGTCTACTTTATTTTGTTTCTCTAAACTGAAATGTTGCCTTTGCATAGACATGGGTTATGCGTTGTTTGCACAATAATGAGGGATTTGTGGTTATTCTAGCTGTTTTTTCCATCTTTAATGCCTTTTGTTTCCCCCTGTGGTATTTAATCACAACTATAGTTCTTGAATGGTGAAAACAATATGTAATTCATAAACATGCCTTGGGCTGTTAAAATATTTTATACCCTTTAATACTGACAGAGGTATGCTTGTAACTTCCTCTAGAGTCAAATCTATTCAACTAATTTGCATTTAACAGCCAAACTTCATATTGTTGAGAAATACAGAATTATAAATTCATACCCATTTGGGTGCTAGGGATACTTTACTATCCACACATTCCTACTTTTCACTGCCATTTTTATCACTACAAAGTTTGAGTTTGACTCAATAGACAGTGTCAGCATTTTCATTATAAACTCTTTTTTTTTTTTTTTTTTTCAGGTGTTCCTAATGGCCTGATCATAAAAGTTTTTTCCTACATTAGAACCTGGCATAGGAAGTGTCTCAATGATATAAAGCAACCTCTAAAAAACTGAATTTGTCACTTTACAATGTGAAAATTTCAAGGCAAAAGTTTCTGACTTCACAGATGAAAAATGGCAAGTGATTAGTTTACAGCACTTTTAATTATCTTCAGGTTTTTACCCCATAAAATTTCTCATGCATAACCCTATCAGCTTTTTTTCCTAAACAAGTTTTAGAAAATATTTTTTATTACAAAGAGCATATGACCTTTCAACATAATTGCATGAAGTGCAAATTAATCGTTCAGTTGTAATGTGCATTGGATCATATGTGCCGCAAAAGGAGACTAATTATATAACTACCTGATAGACTTGAAAGACCTATAGTGAGTTCTTTTGTTTTCTTGGATTCATAATATTAGGTATTAAATGACATTTAATTAACTAATAAGTCAAATGACAGAGTTGAGTCCACAGGAGACTTCTAGTCAGTATAATTCATAAAATTTTAAGACATCCTAAACACAACGATGGAGCTTAAATGTCAAGCTAAATATTGTTGTAAAGCAACATTTTACAAGGAGGAATCCTTTCAACTATTTCCCCAAAATTATTAAACAAAATTTTATAATATTTGTTCAACTTGTTCTGTTTATTTCTGATTGATAGTTCAATAGCTTTTGAAAAGAATATTGCTCTTTATGTAAAAAGATGAGTTCTAGTGTTGGCTTTTCCATTACCTTGCTGAAAAATTTCCTTGACCTATTCTCTTTCATATAAATTGAAGAGGTTATTGTATGAGGAAAGAGGGGAGAATAATTGCATTTGCACAAAGAAGAAACATGAATACTGAAACAACTTGGAAATTGACCTCACATGCTGCAGTTTGGAAAGATGACAAAAATTGGGTAAAATCCATATTAGAGGAGCTTTGAGAAGACTGTTGCACAACTTATATACTGTTGTAGAACTCTCTATTGTGAAAAAGTTTAGCATTATTCAAGAAAACTAAATTGTTCAAGTTTTCATTAGAAAGCCAACTATTGGCTAAGTACCCCAAGGAGATAAAAAACTGTACAGAGTTCAAATATTTAACATTATAGTCATAGAAAGAACTGTGGAAAAGCCAAAACAAAACAAAATCACTTTTATAGTTTCATAATTCAGCATTTCACTTTCTGTTTAATATTTTCACATGGCCAACAGCAAGAAAAAAAGCCCTGGAAAAATTTATAATTTATACACTAAGTAATGTGGTAAAATCCCTTGTGATTCTTCCTGTCTCTGTCCTTGAAATTGTTACTGGGGATACAAAGATTCCTGACTTTTAGGAATTTATTTTCTATTTAAGAAAAATACCATACATATAGATGAATATATACAAAATGTATAAAGAGTAAATACAATTGCCGGTAGGTTAGGAGAGCACTGATAATACAGATGTAACACATGATCTATGTTTTCAATGAAACTTATGAAGCACAGAGAAACAGGGAGTAGATTCAAGACAGATGTTAACTTAGATAAGGGCATGGAGACAGGATATAGAATATTGTGGCAATTAGGCTAGAATAAGCTAAAAAGAAGAACACTTGGGGAATAATAATGTAAGATGTATCTGGAATGATAAGTAGAAGCCAGAGTATGAAGAACTTTAAATGCCAAAGGGAGGAGATTATATCTCATTCTGTAAGCAATAGGGAAACATTAAAACATTTTGATAAGGGAAAATATAGTCAGACTTACATCTTATGAATATCCAATTTTGTAACTGTACAGAGATGAATTAGAAAGACTTGTATGAGGAAAAATAATTAGTTGGTTGTTGCAATAGTCCAGGTAGGAAGTGATGAAAGCCTGAATGAGGATAATGGCTGTCCATGAAAAAGGAAAGGAATATAAAATGTTCTGGACTTTAGTCATAAAAAAATTGGAATCAAATCCAGCTTTTGCCACTGATAGGTGTGATGATGTCAATGATACTTATTTAATGGAGTACTGTGAGGTTTAAATGGGATAAATATATTTACAATTTGGAAAATATAAAAATGCTAGCTTTTTGCCATTAATATTGTGTTGTTTCAAATTATTACTATTATTAAAAATAATTACAATTAACATTTATATAGTGCTTACAATGTTCTAACCAATTTAATTCTTTACAAGTATTATTTTATTTTATCCAGTAATTTTTTTTGAGGTAGGTGCTATAATTATGCTAACTTTCAGATAAGAAAACTGAGTCAAGCAGGGTTTAAATGATTTGCACACAGATAACAAACATATGATACTAGATTTGACCTCAAATCTTCCTGACTCTAGATATGACACTTTATGCACTTTGCTACAAGCTATACATCAAGGAAAATAGTTGAAAATTGTGACAAGTTTTGGTATAATACTTTCTAAAAGGAAACATCAAAAATCATCAGAGGATTTATAAAAGAGTTTAGAAGCCACCACTGAGCCTACCATTCTCATCTTAAAGATGAGGTAACTGAAACATAAGAATAACTAGGTGATTTGGATAGGGAGACACACCTAGTAATTGAGATAAGATGTAAAGTGGAACTTTTCCTAAATTCTAATCCAGTATTATATTTAGATACTTCCATTTGGTACAATTCAAAAGTGAAATGATCTATATTTAGTATTTTATTCCCCCCCCCAAGTAACATGTAAAAACAACTTGTAACATTCGTGTTTTTTTTTGTTTGTTTGTTTGTTTTTGCATGTATATTAACCTTTTAAATATGTATTTCTTTATGAATCATGTTGGGAGAGAAAAATAAGAACAAAGGGGAAAACCACAAGAAGAAAAAAAAAAAAGGAAAAAAATGCACATAGAATGTGTTGATTTACATTCAATTTCCATAATTCTCTTTCTGAATGCAGATGCTGTTTTCTATCCAAAGTTAATTGGGATTGCCTTGTATCTCTGAACCTTTAGGAAGAACCAAGTCTTTCATATTTGATCAGTGCACAATCTTGATATTGCTGTGTACAATGTCTTCCTGGTTCTGCTTGTTTCCCTCACCATCACTTGATACAAATCTCTCCAAATCTTTTTTTTTAAATCAGTCTGCTCATCACTTCTTATAGAACAATAATATCCCTTTACATTCATATATCAAAACTAAACCATCCATTCCCAATTGATGAGGATCTACTCATTTTCCAATTCTTTGCCATCATAAAAAAAGAGCTGTTACAAACATTTTTGCACATGTGAGTCCTTTTCCCTCCTTTAGGATTTCTTTGCAATACAAATCTAAAAGTGGCCCTGCTGAATCAAAAGGCAGGTACTGGTTTAAATCCTTTGGGTATAGTTCCAAATCACTCACCAGAATAGTTGGATCATTTCACAACCCCAATTTTCCCACATTTCCTCTAACCTTTATCATTATCTTTTCCTGTCATCTTAGCCAATCTGATAGGTGTGAGATGGTACCCCCGAATTGTTTTAATGTGCTTTCTCTGATCAATAGTGATTTAGAACTTTTTTTATGTGACTATAGATGACTTTAATTTCTTCATCTGAAAATTGTCTGTTCATATCCTTTGACCATTTACCAATGAGAGAATGGCTTGTATTATTATAACTACGACTCAGTTCTCTATATATTTTAGAAATGAGTCCTTAATCAGAAATACTGGCTATAAAAATTGTTTCCCAGCTTTTTGCTTCCCTTTTAATCTTGGATTCATTGGTTTTGTTTGTGCAAAAGCTTTTTAATTTAATGTAATTAAAATTATCTATTTTGCATTTCATAATGCACTCTATAGAACTGAGGTTTTTATCAGAAAAAAGCTATAAAATTTTCCTCCAGCTTTGTACTTCTCTTTTAATTTTGTTTGTGTTGGCTTTATTTGTGCAAACTTTCAAATTCCATGTATTCATAGCTGTCCATTTTGTGTTTCATAATATTCTCTTCTTTTCACATTCATTTTTTAAATTGAGTTCCAAATGTTCCTTGGTCTGCCTGCCTCAATCTTTCCTCATTCTAATTTATCTTCCATTCAGCTGTGAGAAAGTGGTTTTATAAAAATACAGATCTGACCATGTAACCACCTTATAAAATGAACTTTACTTACTGCTTATTGCCTCCATGATTCAATGTATAATCTACTGCTTGTCACTCAATGCCCTCCAAAATTCCACCTTTATATACATTTCCTTTCTTCTTATAATTTATTTGCTACCATGTTTAGTCTAGTAACACTGGATTTCTTGCTTTTCTTGAACAAGATGAGATATCTTTCAACTTTGAGCATTTTCTCTATATAGTCTTCATTCTGGTATATGAGATAGGGAGGGAAAGAGAAAGGGAGAGAAAGAAAGAGAGAGAAAGAAAAGGAAGAGGGAAGAAATAGAGGGAGGGAGGGAGGGAGAAGAAGATGGAGAGAAGGAGGGAGAAAATAGAGAGGGAGAAGACAAAAGAAAATTTTCCTCCTAATAGAATTATGATATATCAGAATACAGAGTAAGAGATGTATTTTTTGTGGATTACCACATGAGAAAATATTTTAATAATTTATACTTATTTGATTAGTTTATCATTTCTTTCATTTCAGTGGGTAGAGGGAGATAGAAAGAACAGTCAGTGAATTAAATGTTTATTAAGTGCCTACTCTGTGCCAGGCACTATCCTAAATATTGAATATACAAGGAAATTCAAAACATAGACCTTGCTTTCAAGGAATTCATAGTTTAATAGGGATTATTATATATAAATTATTCAAATGAACTACAGCAAAATAAATTAAAAATAATTAACAGAAAGAACTGCTTTTTGTAGAATGTAAGATTTTAGGGGGCAGCTAGGTGGTGCAGTGGATAGAGCACCAGCCTTGAATTCAGGAGGACCTGAGTTCCAATCTGGTCTCAGACACTTAACACTTCCTAGCTGTGTGACCCTGGGCAAGTCACTTAACCCCAGCCTCAGGGGGGGGAAAAAAAGAAGAAGAATGTAAGATTTTAACTGGAACTTGAAGAAAGTAACAAAACAGAAAGGAGGAACTCAATAGGGGTAAGGAAATAGAGAAGAACATTCCAGGTATAAAGGGCAACAATTAAAATGCCTGGAATTGGGAAATAAAGTTCTTTGAATACTACTTTGCACTGTGTCACTCACTGTACTGCAATGTGTATGTGTATGTTTTGTAAATAGGGAATATATGGTATAAAGGGGTAAAAGGGAAGTCATAGAAGATTTTGAATGTTAGGGACTTTTATATTTTATCCTGGAGGTGATAATGAACCAATAAAGCTAATGAGTGGAGTTGGGGGAGGGACATATTAAATGGCTAAATATGAAATTCGCTTTGACAGCTGAAGAGAGGATATTCTGGAATGGGGAAAGACTTGTGGCAAAGAGATCAACTAGCAGGATATTGCAATAATTCAAAGATGATGTAGCCAATTTGGTGAATAGTGAAGTAGAGAGAAAGAAATGTCTTGATAATAATTTTTCCTTCCATTTTTTTTTTAATATTTTTCATGGGAGTCTCTGCTTGTGTTTCATGTTTTAAAATCTATTTTATTCTTCGTAAGATTTTTTTTTTTTTTATAACATTAGTCTTTTTTTTTTCTCCATATATTTCCTTGTCATTCACTTTCTGATATGTCTCCTCTAGAAAGGGCTTACTCTGGGCTGGATTTCAAAGCTATCATGACTACCTTAAACATTAAGTTATCTATTTTTCATTGATCCCTAGAGGGTGGAGGGAGGGTGACACTACTACAAGAGCTGAAAGCCAGTACCCTTTCCTTTAGGCTTTGTCCAGCCCAATAAAAACACTTTATCCCATTATTTAGTTCTCTGGTTGAACATTGTCATATTATCCAAGGCAAACACTTTTTGTTTGGATTCCTATACCTTCCACTCTAAGGAAGGTGGTGAATGGAATTGAATTCTGCTACTTCTTGGTCCTTAACAATATAAGTGGGAGGGGGCAAGGCCCAGAATAAAGCAGCAGCATGGAAACTTCTGAGTAGATCTAAGAGCATAGAAGGTGTGGTGGGATGAGTACTCTGATAATTCATGGAGGGATGATGGTCGGGAGAATGCTTATTAAGATTATTAGGGATCAGATTCTATGCTGCAAACTCACAAAGCTATTATTTTTTTTAAGCTTTTTAGTGTCTTGACTTTGGACATTGATGGTTTTCCCTTCCTCTAATACATATCTACGCTTTGAGGAATTCTTTGAAAATTAGTGAGGACTGCAGAAAATGTCTTCCATCTCCTTTGTCAAATGATCCATAGACAGACAAGCAATCTTTTTTTACATAGTTTCATTTTATGATAGCCATAGTGTATTTCTACTAATCCCAGACTTATACAATATGATAATTTTTCTATAACTCTTGTTTGAACATGAGAATTTGCTCTAATGTGAATGTGCATTTATTTATGCATGATTTTATTGGCAAGAGTGGTTAATAGTTCCCAATAACTCACAAACTGTAATCATTCCCATAGCTAATTCCACAAGCAAACTTCAGATCTTTTTCACTGTAAAGTGCTATATCATCTACTCTCTTTGAGAGCAACTAGGAGGTGTAGGCAAAGGATAGCTCTGTACTTGTAAAGGGCTGAAACTCTTGAGTCAATGCACTGGGGTCAGACAATCAAGCACTTGAGACTAATTACCAATTGGACAATATTCTTGGAAAATGGCCCTTCCCACTAATCTGTGCTGGCCCAATCATTTGGTGTATACAGAGAATTGTGAGAGGGACTAGGAGGTGCAGTGAGACTAGCCAGGGTCACTTCTGTGAGAGAGATGACAAGGTGAGATCTCAGAGATCCTATGCATCCCTGACTTCTCAGGATGTACCCAAAAAGTTCATCCCCACAACTTTAACTGAGTTATCTACTGAGACTATCTGCTCACCTGTTGATATAAATATTTCAAGTGGGGTACTCATACAAACCAAAACACAGAATCAGGAGAACAGTACTGCCACTATTAATTATAGTAATTATGTATTTCTTAACCATTTTATATGTATAAAATCATACTTTCTTTTTTATTAGATTCATTACTTCCTCTTACAAAAACAAAAACAAAACATGTAACTGAATAAAAAGTGACTGTTGTGCCCCTAATCCCACTTTCCATATAAGACTTGTGTTGTTTATTGCATGCTTTAGTGTAATGCCCTGCTTTTTAAGAATAAAAATGATGGTTATAGCTTATTTATGACCATGACTAGATGAAATTCTATTGAATTGGTTTCCTCACATTTAGTTTTATTTTTAACAGCTGAGCATCACACTGTATCTCTCTCTCTCTCTCTCTCTCTCTCTCTCTCTCTCTCTCTCTCTCTCTCTCTCTTTCTCTCTCTCTCTCTCTCTCTCTCACACACACACACACCTTATTGTTTTCTTGTGTCGTACTTTTCTTTCTGTGGTTTCTGAGAATATATGTTATTCCAAACAGATATGAAAAGTTTTACTTTTAAAGAGCAAATTAATGTTGCAGAGACATTTTAGTGACTTTTTAAGGAAGTCAAGCAATTCAATAATTGACTCACAATAAAACAGCATTGAGTTCTTTTAATTAAGGTTAAAAAACAAAAATAAAAGCATAATGCCCCTAACTATATTTGTTACAAAATAGCCTAAAGCATTCTGATAAAATGAGACAATCATCTCATTTTATAAAATTGTAATAAAATTTAGTAAACTTAATAATATTTTATAAAATAAATATCTTTAGATGGACCTGGAATCCTCAGAGATTGTTGCTGAATATTTCACTTCCATGAAAGCCTTTTAAAATTGTCAGAAAAGTAAGAAGACCATTTAAAAAACAAAACAAAACAAAACAAAACTTCTAACCACTTATATAAAGGAAAAGCAAAAGAAGAAAAAAGAAAACCTATGATGGGAAAAACAATACAAAGATGGAACACTGAAAATTGGAGAAATGTGATTTTTTTATGGGTAAAATTACCATTTTCATTTAAGACTGCTAATACTGTCACCAGAAGACCTTTAGGCAAGTCCATAATATCTGGGCATCTTAACCAGACCTTAAAATATGCTCCTTAAAAAGTTACTGGGGGCTTTTTTCTTCCTCTAGTCCATTAAATTTATTTCCCCATTGAGGGAATAATGATCTCTGATAAACATGTTGATAAACATTAAAAAGTATAATTTTCCTGAAATTGCAGAAATTTCCAAGTGAAACAGACTATTGCATATGTCAAATATACAGAAAGATTAAGAAATTTATCCAAGAAATGGAGATAAACATGCTTCAGTGGACTGGGAAATCATCTAATTTTAGCCTCAATGAAATTATTCCTCTATTTTGAATTCAATTATTTTGCTTTGAACCAATATACTTGCATAGAACTCCAATATCTTAGAGCAAAAAGTTTAGTACAAAGTTTAAGAACAGTTTATTGACTTCAAATTGATTTCTAGAATGGTTGAATCACTTCATAGCACCACTGACTAGTTTTAAATGTCCTCTCAAAATCTTTTTAACTGTTATTTTACTTTTTTTGGTCATCTATTTATATATGCTGATCTGATGGGCATGAGAAAAGCATTAGAAATGTTTAAACTTAAATATTTTATATAAAACTATTTGGTGTATTTTTACCTGATTGCTGATAATTTACATTTCTTCATTGGGAAACTGTCTCTTCACCCACTTTGACTACTTACTTATGAGGCAACAATATTTATTCTTATATATTTGCCTCAATTAATTTTGTACCATGGGTATTAGCTCCTTTATTGGGGAAATTTAGTTGCATCTATTTTTTACCATTTAAAAATGTTCTAACACCTGCTATGTGTATCTTCCCTTCCTCTAGGGAACCAGGTGACACAGTGGATAAAACATTGGACTTGGAGTTCAAATCTGGCCTCAGATTATTAACTTTCTGACTCTGGGTACTTCACTTAATCTCTGTTTGCCTCAGTCTCCTTGTATGCAAAATAGGAATAAAAATTACACTTATCTCCTAGGGTTATTGTGAGAAACAAATGAGATAAGAAATGTTTGGCCCAAAAATGCTATATAAATGTTAATTTATTACTATTGTTTTTTATTTACAGATCATTTTAATTTGCCCTATTCATTAAAGTTTGAATATTTTCTACAATCATTTTATTCTTCTCTAAGATGCCAAATTTTGAGTAATTTGGGAACCTTGATCCTCAGAAGTATAAATAGTCCTTCTTAGACTCTGCTTTGCAATTAACTTGAAACCATGATGCCAAACAATATAACAGATAAAAAGGATATTTGATGTACACATTGTGGATCGGAATGCCAGCAAGTTATGTGAGCAAAGCATTAGCAATGTCGGGTAGCTGAGGTGAAAGATGGAGCTTTTTTGAATTATTTTCTATAATCATTATTTTGTACTAATATTTTTTTCATTTTCCACTTTTGATGGCTTTATTACATTACTGGACACATTTTTATTGAGTTCAAAGGATTAAAGGTTAGCACCTGAATAGCTTTTGTCTTAAAATTTACCATATGACCAGAGATAATTCTCTTGACTTGTTCTTGATTGAATTATCCTGACTTCTTATTATTAGTAATACCCATTGTAAGAACTCATATATTTTTTTCATTTTTCAGGCATTTTAGTAATATGCAATTTTTTTTATGTCATTTGGGATTTTTTTGGAAAAGATACTTCAGTGATTTGATATTTCTTCCCCAGTTCATTTCATAGATGAAGAAACTGAGGCAAACAAGATTAAGTAACTTGCCTAGTGTTACACAGCTAATAAATGTCTGAGGCCAATTTAAACTCATTAAGATGAATCTTTCTGATTTCTGCTGTACCAACTACCTACTCCTATAATTGTGTGCTGGCTCACAAATTATCCCCTTACTATTAAGTTGAGCTCATAATGTATAATTTGTTAAGTACACAATCTTATTTCTTAAAAATAGGCCTTTTGGCTATATACAGTCAAGAATTATTTTCCAATTCTTTGAGGTCAAACTTCTTGACAGCATTCATAAGCATTAGATCCATCAAATACAATGCATCTTTTCTTGCCTCCCCACCTGACCAAATAAACAAGCAAGCAAATAGAATGACATATCTTGGTATCAGAGGGCCTGAGATACAGAACTATAATGGACCTTGGAAACCATCTAGTTCAAACATTTTATTTTGCTATGAGAATATTGAAATTCAGGCATGATTTGCCCAAGAGCACACAGTTTTTAAATGTTAAAAGAAGGATGGGGATCCAAGCTTTACGATTCCAGAGTTGATGCTCTTTCTATTGTACCCTTATCAATTTCTTATTCTAGTTCCCATTTTTTTTTTTTAAGATCCGACTTTGCCTGTGAGCTGCATATATATCCACAACTTCTTAATCATCTGTCCTGTTTTCTCCCTATTTGAATAATTTCTGCCATATTTCCAGAATTTCCTGTGTGGCATCTCCTTCAAAGTAATTTCTCTAATTCCCACTTACTTTAATGGTCTGGATCTTCAGAAGTGGGCTTTTTATAATTTTTCAGCTTATGAGAAGATATTAAGGTTTATAGTTCTGTCACTCATGGGTAATCACTTATTTGTTTCTCTTGAGTACAGTCGGTTTGAACATATCTAAGTGTTAAGGAGGAATGTGCAAAAAGAACACATGTGGTTGAGGATAACTTGCATCTCCTTTTTCTTAGGAGTCCTTTAATCCATCTTTTTGGGACAAGTGTTTGACTTATACATTTTATTTTCTGGTCCTACCTAATATGTTTTTTGCTAGAATTGTAGTTAATATAATCAATATTGAGAAAGAAAATGAGCATAAGAGGGATGCTTCCCTTTCTCAAATGATGTGCTCTTACTAGAATTTTCACTTACCAAATCTGGAGTCCTTCATCATCAATCTACCTATATTCCTTCTAACTTGCTGGAATTATATGTAGTTCTAGAGTCATGACTTCATTTTCTAAATAGTTGAAATTATCTCATTTGAGATAATATCTGTTTTTTATTTGATACTTGAAAAGTCCTTTGATATTTTCAAATCAATTTAGGATTTATTCACAAGTATTCAAGGAGGAATATCACCTTTGGCCTTTTCAAGGCTGATCATCCCCTTTTGTGTCTACCTAGAACTTAGCTCTCATCTCTGGCTCTAAGACACTATAACATGCACAATGGCTTCACCCTGGTAAAATGTCTTGGCAGATGGGTTAAACCAGGTTCAGGATAACTGACTAGTCTCAAATCTTTTGGTGTGTTAAGACGATATTCATACTAAACATGAGAAGACTTCTCCCAGCAGGATACTTGATAAGAACAATTTATTTCAATGTTCATGAAAGTGCTTGACAGGCATTGTGGAGGATTGCAGGGGTTCTCAAACTACGGCCCATGGACCAGATGCGGCTGGCTGAGGACGTTTATGAAGTCCCCGGGTTATGGCAAATGGGCTGAGGGGTGGAGACAGATTGTGAGCTTTTGGTTTTACTATAGTCCCGCCCTCCAACAGTCTGAGGAACCTTGGCCTATTTAAAAAGTTTGAGGACCACTGATTTAAAGTTTGATCTTAATATAAGCATTTTTCCTAGATAATTATTTCATAATTGTATATTTATGTTTTTTTTTCCATGTTTCTCTTCACTCTTGCATTTGATTTTTAAATTTCCTATAAAGTGATGGTCTTTTCATCAGGTATTTTGGGAATTCATTTCATTTAGTATTTGTTTTTCTCTGGTAGCAGTATAACAACTTTTGCTGGGTAAGTTACTATGAGTCCATGTCCTTTTCTTACTGCAGTAACGTATTCCACATTCTGTGCTCCTTTATAACGGTGGCTAATAATATTACTCTGACTAATTTTGTTGTATACATTCTTGAATTCTTTCTGTCTAGCTACTTGCAGTACTTTTTCTTTGACATGGAAACTAGATTTTGACTATGATGTTCTGGGAGTTTTTATTTGGGAGATAACCAGTGGATTCCATTTCCACTTAGTTTCCACTTAGTGGTCTTTTAATGTTAAGAATATGAAAGCTGAGTAGTTTTTTTTTTTTTTTTTTTTTTTTCTTACTGAGGCAACTGGGGCTAAGTAACTCACCCAGGGTCACACAGCTAGGAAGTGTTAAGTGTATGAGGACAAATTTGAACTCAGGTCCTCATGACTATGACTTTAGGATTGGAGCTTGATCTACTGTGCCACCTAATTGCCCTGAGTTTTCCTTTTTTAAAAACTAGAAATACGAACACACACACACACACACACACACACACACACACACACACACACAATTTATTTTTAAAATTCCTTTTTTAAAAAATTTTTGTTCCAAATTGTCTCCTTCCCTCCCACTCTCTATGTCAACATCAAGAAGCAATCTGCTATAATTTCTATGTACAAAATCATGTAAAACATTTCCATATTAGCCATATTTCAAGAAAGAAAGAAAAATAGTGAGAGAATTATATTTCAATTTGTACTTAAAGTTCATCAATTGTCTCTCTGGAGATGGAAAGTGTTTTTTCATCATGATCTTTTAAAGTTTTCTTGGAGCATTGTATTGATCAGGGTAACCAAGTCTTTCCTAGTTAATCATTGTTATAACATTGCTGTTACTACAGTTTTTTCATATAGATCTTGCCATATTTTTTGAAACTACCCCTGCCTTGTCATTTCCCACAGCACAATAACATTCTATTTAAAATAATATGCCACAATTTGTTCATCTATTCTGAAGTTAATGAACACTCCCTTGATTTTCAATACATTGCCACCACAAGAAAGAACTATTTTAAATATATATATATATATATATATATATATATATATATATATATATATATATATAACTTTTCCTTTCTCTATGATCTCTTTAGGATATAGAACCAATAGTAATATTGCTTGGTTAAGGAGTGTGTACAACTTCCTAGTCCTTTAGACCTCATTCCTAATTGTTTTTCAGAATGGTTGGACCAGTTCACTAACCCACCAGTAGTTCATTAACATACCTATTTCCTCCTTATTTCCTATAACATTTCTATTATGTGAGGTGGCAGCTCAGTATAGTTTTAATTTGTATTTTTCTATATTTTTTTAATAGGACTATGGGTAGATTTGAATTCTTCTGAAAGTTGCTTATATTCTTTAACAATTTATCAAATGAAAAATGGCTTTTATTTTTAGAAATTTGACTCAGTTCTATATTCAATATGTATTTAAGAAATAAATCCTTGAGAAAGGAGAAACTTGTAAAATTTTTGGATATGGCGTTCTTGTCTATTGTAAATTTTAGTAAATGTAGTTCCTTGATTTCTTCCTTTTAATTAGATCTATTTTTGCTTTTGTGTTGTCTGAAATCATGTTGCTATAACTATCTTTTTGTGACATGGACACACACATCTATGTATCTGTCTGTCTGTCTCTCTATCTTCTCTTGAAACTAATTCCAATGAGAGTAATTTTTAAACCTTGCCCACCAATTCTCCATTTCACCATCCATTGTAAAAATTCTCCCTTGCATGCCTCTTTTATGTGAGAAAAATATCCTTGTTTTATGCCTCCTTTTTGCCTTCAATTGATTATTTTTTATCCATTCACATTTTTAAGAGAACAGTTCAACATACTCAAGTCATACTCATGCCCTCTTTCTGAGTAAACTGTTTTTGTAGGCCTTTATGATGATAAAGTTCTTAGAATGTATCCCTATCATTTTCCCTTATGGAAATGTAAACATTTACCTTTATTGTGAACCTTATGATTTATCTTTTGTGGTCACCTTTTTATGCTTCCTTTGAGAACTGGGTTTGAATGCTACATTTTCTATTTAGCTTTGTTCTTTTCCTCAGGAATGCTTGAAAGTTTTCTATTTTCTTAACTAACCACTTTTCCCTTGAGGAATCATACTCCGTTCTTGATTGTAACCATTGATCCTTTGCCTTTATGCATATTTTATTTCAAACCTTCTAATTTGCAAGTTACTTAAAGCTTGTGTAATCCAGATTATGCCTCCACAGTATTTGAATTATTACTTTGGGTATTTTGCAGTATTTTTTCTTTGACCTGAGAGATCTAGAAATTGACTATAATATTCTTGGGAGTTTTCATTTGGATCCTTTTATAAGGTGTTAGTGGATTATTTTAATTTGTTTACTCTTTGACTGTAATTAAGGCAATTTCCCTAGATAATTTCTCAAAATATGATATCTAGGCTTTTTATCTATATCTAGGAATTTTGCTTTTCTGAGTATATATTGCATATTTTCTTCTAGTTTTTTCATACTTTTGCTTTTGTGTTATTGTTCTTAATTCTCATGGAGTCATGAGCTTCCACTTTTCCAATTCTAATTTTTTAAGGAATCATTATTGTTTTTAGTTAGATTTTGTATCTTTTCCCATTTAAATAATTCTATTTTTAAGGCATTCTTTTCTTCATCATTTGTGTGTGTGACTTCCTTGACAAGTTGTTAATGGCCTTTTCATACCATTCATCACTCTTCCTTTTTACAACTCTTTCTCTACCTTCTTATTTTTTTAAATTCTTCCAGAAATTCTCATTATGTTTGAGATAGTATCTTTTTAATTGTTCATTTACTTTACCTTGTATTACTTTATTTCACATTACTTTATATTTACATTACATTAAAACCTTTAAGAATTTCTATTCTTCTGTGTTCATGTCTAAATCTTCTCTGCCACTATTATAACTTTTTATGGTCAAATTCTTCTTTTGTTTTCTTTTTTTCCCCCTAGCATATTTCTTTACTTTAAGCTTTATATTAAAGTTGGGCTCTATTCATCGGAGTAGGAAGTCTTTAGTCTTTTCATGTTCCTGTTTTCAGAGTTGAGTTATGGGGATCTGTAGAGTTTTTGTATTTTCTAGGTATAATCACTCTTTTGATGTGTTCTCTTGTACTTACCTAGGATGTATCTCTGTCCTCTACAGCCACAAGTTACAACTCTCTTTGCTTTGGAACTGTAGCCAGGACCACTGCTCCTCTCTATCCTGAAACTGTAACCCAGAACTGTATATGGACAATAGAGTTGCCACTTGATGCCAATGTTTTCAATGCCAACAAAGGATTCTTTATATCTTTTCCTGACCAGTTGTCTAACCCCATTACCATCTTTGAACTGAGAGTTCCTAAAAGAGCTGAGAATTCCTAATGATGCAGACACTATCACTACTTGTGGCCATTACATGTGTGATAGGAACTATATCACAAATTTCTCCTGCTGACACCCTAAATTTTCTTAGGCCAGAAAAATGTCTCACCTTGATCTTTTGTTGATTCTACTATTCCAAAGTTTTATATGAGTTGTTATGTTAAAGTTATTTAGAGGCAAATGATGAAAGAATTCATCTGCTTCCTAAAATCCACAAGTGTGGATCAATCTTCTTTTAAGAATTTCTTGAAATAGATTGTCTAAGTCCTTTTATTTTTTTTTATCATACCATTCAAATACTCCACTGATGTCTAGATTTTTTAAAATCAATTTTATGATTCAGATTCCCCCCAAGAGGTACCTTACATTTTCTTCTATATATTTCTCTCTTTTCCTCTCTCCCTCTCTCTCTCTCTCTCTCTCTCTCTCTCTCTCTCTCTCTCTCTCTCTCTCTCTCTCTTTCCATATATATATATATATATATATATATATATATATATTTATATATGTATGTATATGTAAAACCCTATATGTTTTTCTTCTATATATGTGTACATATATAGATATAGATATATTATTATTATTTCTCACTGCCTCCCTGTGGAACCATTGATTCACATTTTTTCTGTTCCAATTTTTGAGAGTTTATTATATGGGTAAGGTTGTGTTCTCCTTTAACCAAGCCATTCCATATCTTTCTAATTGTTTCTTACATAGCTTTCATTTCTTTTTCAATTTTTTCAATAACTATTATTTCATTCATAATACATTTTAATGCTTTTTGAAAGTGTTAATTCTTGCTTTATCACTTCTAGTAATTCAAGTTGGATTTTTTCTCTGCTATTTTTTTCCTTTCACAAGTTTTGCTTGTAGATATTCTGCAAGGAAGGTTTGAGGGTGATCCTGTTGCTCCTTTATTAGACTTTGCTAGTTCTGTTATTCTAGGACTTTCAGTACAAGCTGTTAATATATAAGTTTTTAACATCCTGTTCTAGGAAAAAAGTCTACTTACTTTGAGAACTATAAATTACCAACTTATGTTTTAGTTTCAATAGTATAAGATTGCTGCTGAATACAGTCCTTATTAGCCATCTGGAAAGCTTTGTTGGTGTTTCACTGTGTAGTGTTCCTGTTGGTTTTCTGGAGGTCTTGGAGAAGCCTTCCTTTCAGTTTAGTAATCACCACAATAATAGCTGGGTGTCTAAATCCCTTATTATCTCCTTCACAGTCTACTTTCTTTGCCTGGGGCCCAGGCCAGCTTTCTGGAGAGCCTTTCAAACTGGCCTTGGTCAGTGAAGGGGAAGTAAAGGAGGCTAGCCACCATGGTGGTGTGAGATGAAGTAAATGAATCTGGCTCTGATTCTGTGGGTTTGTGCTCCAGCCTCAAGTAACCACAGAGGTGGACTATGGAATGAATCTGTCTCAGTCCCACCCTGGCTGAGTTTGTCCCATCTTATATGCTCTACACTCTGTATAAACCAATCGTTATAGCACTAGGAAACCATTATTTTTTGTAAGATTAAATCAATCATACTGAATTTAGATAACTATTAATACCATGCTAATCTTGATAACCATTGTCTTATCAATTCAACTGAGTTAGCACCTTGTAAGAATCTTTGTTCTTTGACTCATTGTGACTTTTTCTGTATTTCTTCCTGTCATGTATTTTCTACATATATTTAGAGGAATTTTTTTTTTATTTTTATTTTATTTATTTATTTATTCTTTTGTTGTTGTTAAGGCAATTGGGGTTAAGTGACTTGCTCAGGGTCACACAGTTAGAATGTGTTTAGTGTCTGAGGTCAAATTTGAACTCAGGTCTTTCTGACTTCAAGACTGGTCCTCTATCTACTGTGCTAGTAGGAGAACTTCACTATCCACTTTTCAATGTCTCCGTGGTCTTGATTCTTAATCTCATTTGTGTTAATGAGTCACTTCCTTAGAGATTCTAGAGATTCATGAAATCAGTTCACATTTTTTTTTTTTTTACAAGAGGAGTAGTTTTGTATCTTTAAAAATTTAGAACATAATCTTAATTAGCAAGAAGATTTAAGGGAAAAAAACACTTTTTTATTAAATAAAGCTTTTTATTTTCAAAACATTTGCATGGATAATTTTCAGCATTTACCCTTGCACAACTTTGTGTGCGATCACCTCCTTTTTGGTGTTTTTACCTCCTTTCCTGAGAAGTCAGAGGGGGGATGATCACCTCCTTTTTGGGGTTCTCATCCCTGTGTTCTAAAACAAAAGATGTAAAGGGCTGAAAATTTGAATAGGTGCACTTGAATCAGACAACTGAACACTTAAGGCTAATTATCTATTTGACAATGACTCTATTAGCATATGTTTGGAATTGCACTTCTCACAGTTAATGATTTTTTTTTGACAGTTAGTCAATAAGCATTTATTAATCACCTACTATGTGCAAGGAACTATTTTAAGGAAAACAAAACAAAACAAAACAAAAAAAAAAAAAAAAAAGGTTCAGCCAGTCCTAAACAAATGTGTAAAGATAATGAAGCTGATCAAAAACCTCAGCATAGTCAGCTTGATAGGCCTGGGTAGATAAATTTCAAGGAATTTGAATTTCCTCTGTGTTTATTATAAAGGCAAGTATAAAAGCTCCTTAAATTCTGTTTTTGTCTCTTAGTCCTCAAATTCAGTTTTGATTAATAAGACAGATGTAGAAAGTAGACGAGAACACTAAAGCCCAACTTCCATCATTTGGAACAAAACATAACAACAAAGTCATGTTTCCTGGAGCTCCTTAAGGTTTTGACCAAAAATTTGCCTTATGTCTACATGAAGTTTTATGGCAGCTGTTTTATAGATGAGAAAAGTGAAGATTGGAGTGATCAAAAGTGAGTCAGATATCTAACTACTAAGTGTCAGAACTGGTTTGAACAAATTTCCCATGATACTTAAGACTGGGTAAGGGAATCTAATCCCTTAGAATCACCCTTATTTCAATAATATTGGGGCAGAAATGTATAAAGTCTGGCCTAGCTCCCTGGAGACCTCAGGAACATCTGGAGTCAGGAGAGGTAAAAGTCCTTGGTTTTTAGGGGGGAAAGTGAAGGAGACAGACAAACCCCAACAAGGCTTGCCACCAACTTCTCTTCCCCTCGTCCTACTACAAAAGTGAAGTTCTCTGGCCTCTCTCACTTCACCCTCTAATCCTTACCCACATAATTCTCTTAACCCCAAACACTGAGCCAGCCTTCCTTTCCATGCTCCTATACTCTCTTCAGGGAAGAACCCTCATGGTTTGAGACCCAATGAAATTTGGCAAATGGATGTGACCCATTACAAATCTTTTGGTTGTCTGTCTTTTATCCATGTTGTGATAGACACTTTTTCATGATTCTCTTTTGCAATACTAGCAGGAAAAGAGACAGCCCAAGTGGTCACTGAATTCCTTATACAAGCATTTGCAATTATGGGTGTGCAGGAAACAATACAAATGGATAATGGGACTGCATATACTTCTAAACATTTTGCTCACTTTTGTGCACAGTATAAGATTTTGCACACTACTGGAATATACTTTAATCCTCAAGAACAGGCAATGGTAGAAAGGAGAAACAGAGACATTAAGAGGCTCCTCCAAAAACAAAAGAGAGGGAGAGCCACAGGTACCTCTCAAAAATTCCTAAATTTAGCTTTTTATACAATTAACTTCTTGATTTTTGACAAAGATGCACTGGCTCCAGCAGACAGGTTTTATAAGCCACCAGAAGGGCAGTGTCCAATGCAAACATCTCTACTTGCTTTCGATAATTTTCAGGTGATGTGGAGAGACCCGGAAAGTGATGAATGGAAGGGACCAGATACGTTATCTGCTTGGGGGAGAGGGTTTGCTTATATCATTACAGATGGAGAAGGAATCAGATGGGTGCCAACGAGCCATATTTGCCTTGCCCATTAGAGAGAAACAGAGTAGACCCTTGAAATGAAGGAGAAGACCCAAGAATTATTGGGTGGTTTTGTCACTGACTGACTGTGCCCATCACTGAAAGAGCATGGCAGTTATGGCATTTGACTCATGGACATCAAAAAATTTTAATGAGACTGATACAGGACTTCAAAATCTTCAGGAATCATTGGAATCCCTGAAATATGAAAAGATTGTTGTAGGATTTGAAAACCCTCAGAAATCATTGGATTCTCTGAGACATGATAAGACTGTTTCAAGACTTCAAAACCTGTAGGAATCATTGGATTCCCTAACACATAAAAAGACTGTTTCTGGACTTCAAAAATTTGTGGGGATCATTGGATTCCCTGACATGTGAAGTAATGGACAATACATTGGTTTTGGACTATCTCTTGGCTGCTCAAGGAGGTGTATGTGTGTTTGTTATTTACGTACTCCCCTTCTAGGACTTCTGGAAATCTTTATGTTGATTCATATTGTTTGTTATATCACTATTTGCATGTACAATTCATGTTTGTTACACCACATTGAGCCTACCTTAACTGTGAGAAGAGCAATTCCAAATATATGCTAGTAGAGTCATTGTCAAATAGGTAATTAGCCTTAAATGCTCCCTTTTCTGATTCTCGTGCATTATTCAAAGTTTCAGCCCTTTACACTTGTGTTCCAATTTTTTTCCCATCCTCGCCCACTTCCTCCCCTAGACAGTAAGTAATCTCATATATGTTAAACATGTGCAATACACATATTACCACAATTATCATGGTGTATGAGAAAAATCAGATCATAAAGGCAAAAAGGCAAAAAAAATGCAAGTAAATAATAACAAAAATAGTGAAAATATAATGTTGTGATCCACGCTCAGTTCTCATAGTTCTCTCTCTGGGTGCAGATGGTTCTCTACATCACAAGGTCATAGGGACAGATTTGAATTGTCTCATTGTTGAAAAGAGCCACATCCACCAGAATTAATCATTGTATAATCTTGTTGCCATGTTCAATGATCTCTTGGTTCTGCTCACTTCACTTAGCATCAGTTCATGTGAGTTTCTTCGGACTCTGAAATCATCTTGCTGATCATTTCTTATGGAACTATAACATTCCATAACCTTCATGTACCATAACTTATTCAACCATTCTCCAGCTGAAGAGCATCCACTCAGTTTCCAGTTTATTGTCGCTACAAAAAGAACTGCCACAAACATTTTTGCACATGTGAGTCCCTTTCTCTCCTTTATGATCTCTTTGGGATACAACAAGTCCAATAAAAACACTGCTAGATCAAAGAATATGCACATTTTGATAATCCTTTGGGCATAGTTACAAATTGCTCTCTAGAATGCTTGGATCATTTCACAATTCTATCAATACTGTATTAGTTTCCCAGTTTTCCCACATCACCTCCAATATTAGTCATCATCTTTTCCTTTCATCTTAGCCAATCTGAGAGTTACCTTAGAGTTGTCTTATCTTTAATTTCTCTGATTAATAGTGATTTAGAGTACCCTTTCATATGACTAGAAATAGTTTCATTTTCTTTATCAGAAAATTGTCTGTTCATATCCAGTAAGAAGATTTTTTTGACATGTCATTTAACTTTACTCAGTCCCAGTTTCTTTTTGTCAAATATAGGAATAATAAATAACAATTAATAGAAGTAATTGTAAGGATCAAACCAGAACATAAAGTATTTTGAAAACTGGAATGCTCTACTATTATATATGATCTTTTGTAATTCTTACAACTGGTACTTTTATTGTTTAAAATTGTTTCAATTTATACATTGTCCCTTGTTAAAATTTTTTTGGAGAGATGGTAAATTTGGTATTAGACTAAAATAGCTCTGTTTAATGATTTACCTCACATGATATCTGTGTAACTTTAATAATCACTCAAATTTTCCAAAGCATATCAATATATGACATTTAAATATGCCCTTTATTCTTTCACCCTCTTATTGTAACATCATCATTTATTCAAAGTTTAATAATCTAATTATGCATTTTGATGCTATTTTAATTAGTAAGAATCAAATAATTTAATTGTTTGTGATTATCTAGGTTTTATTTGAATTGAGTTTTTCCATGTATTTTTCTTTACTATTAAATAGAATAACGTGTTTTTAAAATAATTGAGAATTGATTTGAATTGAAACATTGGTTGCCTGAACATTTCACTAATTGTGGAGTTAAATCATTTTGTAATTGATTTAAGGTTTTAAACTTATCTGATCTAATATGAAAGGAAAAACATCTGAGAGAATAAAAGAGTGGGAATCACTTCTTTATTCCAACAGCAAAAGCCTTTTTAGATCTCACAAAGGCTGGAGAGTCCATCATTAACTCACATTGTATTGAAACATAATAATGACAAAAAAGTATGAGTGGAAAATGAATTTTTGGTTTTTCACAAGTTACTTAAATGTAGATTTTTGTATTTAATTTTGGTCAATTGATATATACATTTTTCTTGAGAAATTTGATTTAGTAGAATGGCTAAGATATGAAGGTTTTTATAAAAGGTCAGTTATGGTATAGACAGTCTATTTTTTTTTTTTTTTTTTTGGTAAGCTATCCTTCCACTACCTTGGAAATGATTCCCTTTTTGATCTAAGTGGCTTTCACACTAGGAAAAAATAAAATGAAAGCAAGGTAGTCTTTATATTCCCTTCACTCTAGATATCACCCATACAAAGAATATCACCAGGATATACTGCAAAACGTCACAGAGAGACAAGTCCAGAGTGCTGCAACATTCTGAGACAGGGTGCCTTCTTTTAAGGAAAAACTTCAGAAGGCTTTTGAGGCCTAGAAGTATCTTTGACAAGCACTGTATTTGTAAAGAGACACTGTAGTTAAAACTACAGGACAGTCTTTAAATGAAAGCTGTGTTGAAAAGACAGGTGGTCTGTTGTTGCTACTGATATATCAAGGTGTCCCTGAAATTGGGTGCTTATATGTTCATTGAATATGAAAAAAGAAAGAATAAATCACTTGCCAAATCTTGTTTCTTCCTCCATAATAGATCTTCAATAAGTTCTCTTTTTTTCTATTCATATAGGTATTATCCTTGTTCATATCCTCATTCATACCCTCATTACTTCTATATGGCTATTACAATAGCCTTTTATTTGTGTTTCAATCACTCCTTCTTCCACTTCCTCTTTCTCACAATTGGCACCTTTATTTGCCTAATTATAGGTGTGACCATGCCACCCCTAATTTAGCAAACTACATTAGCTCCTTATTACCCCAAGATTAAATCAAAACTGTTCTGTTAAACATTTAAATTCTATATAATCCTTGCCCCTTTCTCTCTTTCCAGTCTTTTTTCATATTATTCTTCTCCACAAATTTTATAATCTGATTAGAGGAAGCTGCTAATTCCTTCTCAAACACAACGTTCCATCCCCTGCTTCCAAGTCTTTGTCCTGATTATCTTCCATGCTTAAAATACCCTTCATTCTTTTGTCTTAGTCTTCCAATTCTCAGCTTCTTTTAAAACTCAGATCAAATGCTTTCTTTGACATTAATCCCCACACACATATCAAGCAGTATATTCTCTACATTGCATATGTTCATTTCTTTGACCATTTCACATAAGACATATCTTGAGCCTTTTTATTATTCTGTTTTCCATTGTTTTCTAATTTTTCAATATATAGGTTTAAGTCCTAAAAATGTGCTGTCCAAAACTGAACCTGGTCTTACAGATATAGGCATTTCTGGGTAGACTTCAATGAAATTATTATCCCCTCATTATTTGCACAAAGTGTACATATCAGTATTTCAAAGAAAACATGACCTTATTAATATGATTATTTCCCCCTGGTGGTGCAGATCATAATGAAGTTACATTTTTTCATTATATTTCATCTTGCCCATATCATCCCATAAATTTTCCAATAATGCTGCAATATAAAATAGAAAGAACAACAGATTTGATATCATGAT
This sequence comes from Sminthopsis crassicaudata, assembly GCF_048593235.1. Classification (NCBI taxonomy): domain Eukaryota; kingdom Metazoa; phylum Chordata; class Mammalia; order Dasyuromorphia; family Dasyuridae; genus Sminthopsis; species Sminthopsis crassicaudata. Next base: position 73,905,959 of record NC_133618.1, on the reverse strand, counting down.
ACCTAGGGTTGTGATCAAATCTATTTCTGCTACATTCTGCTTGTGTAAACTGGCTAAATCACTTTTCTTTACTTTAAAATAAGGAGAGAAGTTCTATTAATTCTGAGCTTATGATATGAATATGATATGAATGAAAAGATATATCGAGGGTTCCAGAGTGCTTCCTGTTAACATTATGTTGATGCAAAACGTAGTCTACATACCTGCTATCCATTAATCTACATCTTCATAGTTATGATTTATTCTTCAGTTATGAATGATTTGTTATTGATTTTTGGATGACCACATCATACTGTTAATTAATATTAATATTATGTTTTATCATTAACTTAATCAGCCAGAAGTTCTTCTCAGAAACTCTTGTGGATATCTCTTTCATCCTATACATATACAGTTGATTTGGTGAAACATAAAGTAGGATTTTCTGTTGAGGGGATTATTCTGAGGGCAACTAGGGAGAGTTCAGGTAGTGTCCTGTAGATACTGCACCATCTTGGCTCTGCCTCCAAATCTATGAATTTCCAATTAGCTAGTGAGATAAATGATTATTTTTCTCTTATATTAATAACAAATCATTAATTAAGATTAAGAATTCCCTTTTCTGCTTCCTCATTTAGAAATTAATCTCATAAATTATTAAGCCAAAATCTGAATGATGTTAATAATAGATGAGATTGCCTAGTTCCTTGCAGTACATGCTTTTTGTTCTCAGAAAGGACACCCCCAACTAGAAGATCTTAAAATGAGAATCTGATCTAGATGGAAATCTTAACCCATCATTGTTCATTGTTCACTGACAGGATGGAGGTTAGATGCATTTATACAGATTGTCCAGTCTTGGTACCAGTCCTTTATTAGAATAGACTTACCTCTCATCATACTGTTAATTCTCCCATTAATTCTTAAACAATCATAGTTGATTCCTGTCTGCCATGAATATAGATTCTTTCAAGGGTATATAAGTATCAAGAGACCTACATGAAGGATCTTTGGCTTATGAGACATAGATGACCTTTCTTTTATTAACTGTTCATTAGCCATAATTAATAAAATGATTAATTATCCAAAAATTATATATCTCTGGATTATTCATTTGTTACACTAGTTTATATCATCTTTTCTAATTAAAATCACAGTTGTGAACCATCTTTTTTTAAAGATTTTTTTGTTGTTGTTCTGCCTAGTGTCTATACAGTTTAACTCAACTGATCTAACAGATTTCAATTTCTTCTGTTTAAATATAAATTTATCAAGTAATGTTGCAATGCTGACATTCATTGTTTGTACTCCTAACATGTTAGATAATATTAAATATGTCAAATTTTTACTGATGCTCTATAAGATTAGGACCTATTATCACATTCTTTACATTAATCTGGGTAGAAGTAATGTAACCTTTCTTTCCATTTCTCCACAAAACAAGATATCCAGAGCAGAATCCATCTTTTTCTCTTCCTGGGTAAATGTAACATTATTAGCATCATGCTTTCTGGACAGCAGACTCCAGTGATTTCTCCCCAGTCAAACCAGATAATAGTTTGGGAATCCTGCCTGTCACTTGTTGCTTGGGGCAGGGGAAAGGGGGAGGGAAACATGAAGTAATAACAAGAAATCAAACATCATCATGGTGTCACATTAATATGAATCTTTTAAATTTTCAGTATGTTTTCTTTATAATAAACCCAGGAAGCTTCTCCTTCCTTTCTTTCTTTATTCCTTCCTTCCTTCCTTCTTTCCTTCCTTCCTTCTTCCTTCCTTCCCTCTCTCCTTCCTCCCTCCCTTCCTTCCTTCCCTCTCTCCTTCCTCCCTCCCTTCCTTCCTTCCCTCTCTCCTTCCTTCCTTCCCTCTCTGCTTTCTTCCTTCCCTCTCTCCTTCCTTCCTTCCTTCCTTCCTTCCTTCCTTCCTTCCTTCCTTCCTTCCTTCCTTCCTTCCTTCCTTCCTTCCTTCCTTCCTTCCTTCCTTCCTTCCTTCCTTCCTTCCTTCCTTCCTTCCTTCCTTCCTTCCTTTCTTTCTCTCTCTCTTCTCTTTCTTTCTTTCTCTCTTTATCTTTTTCACTTCTCCTTCTCTTTCTTTCTTTTCCTTCCTTCCTTCCTTCCTTCCTTCCTTCCTTCCTTCCTTCCTTCCTTCCTTCCTTCCTTCCTTCTTTCTTTCTTTCTTTCTTTCTTTCTTTCTTTCTTTCTTTCTTTTCTTTCTTTCTTTCTTTCTTTCTTTCTTTCTTTCTTTCTTTCTTTCTTTCTTTCTTTCTTTCTTTCTTTCTTTCTTCTTTCTTTCTTTCTTTCTTTCTTTCTTTCTTTCTTTCTTTCTTTCTTTCTTTCTTCCCTCACTTCCTATGTTTTCTCCCTTCTTCCCTCTCTCCCTCACTCTCTACCTTTTTTCTTCATTCCTTTCATCCTTCTTTCCTTCCTTTTTTCCTTGTTTTCTTTCTTTGAAGAATCTGTGAATCAGAGAAGTTAAGTGTGCTTAAGTTAAGTCATAAAAGAAGTGCTTTTGGATTTGAAATTAATCTATTTAATTGACTACTTGTGTGACTTTGGACAAGGAATTTGTATTCTTTGTGCTTCATTTTCCTCATCTGTAAAATGGAGATAGTATAAACTTTCAATCCCTACAAGGATTGTGGTGATGAAAGCATTTTGTAAACTTTAAAATTCTATAAAAGTATGAGTTATTGCAGCAATTGGCTTATAATCACTTACCAAACAAATGTCAGAGATATGATTTCAATTCAGGTCTTCTGACTAAAAATCAGGAACTATTTCAGCTATTTTAGAGTTAAAAGTAGAAAGGATTTATGGAATTTCTGAAGTTTGAGGGAAGCATTAAACTTAATTTGTTCCATGTCAAAATTAACCAACCTACCAGAAAAACAAACAGAACAAAATAAAATAAAAATAAAATACCTGGTGTAGGAACTTGAAAAGTCAGTGTTCATTCCAAGTGTCTTCTATCTTGCCAGGAAATAGTTTATTCATGGACAGGACTTGGCTGACTGACAAATAGGAAAATGCTAACCTAAGTTATTCAAGCATTCCCAGCATCACAATTACTAAGCTGAGGTTATTAAGTATAATACAGATTTTATAGGGGCACATGCCATTTTTGACAATCTAAAATGAATACTAAGTAAACTCCTCTAGGAAATATATTTCTTTTAAAACATCCACATTATAAAAAGCCAATTTCAATCATGTGATTCAGGATATAGTTTATTCTGTTTTTAGATAGGTTTGTATCAGTGTGCTTTAAATAACAATAACTTTAGAAAATTGGAGCTCTAGATGATATATCCACTTTAATGGCTGTTCTGGATCATCATAAGGTCAACTAAATGAATGGCTGAAATACTCCAAAATACAAAACTAACTATGATGTGATGTCATGTAACAGAACGGTTTTAGGTCAGATAGACCAACTCCATCTAGCCCTAAATGGGGTTTTCTTCCTTTTCTGGTTTTTACTCAGTCTTACTAAATACTATCCAAATCTAAGAGTGAAGAAACTTCTGTTTATGGACATTGGTATGGGCCAAATTAAACATGATTTATTCCTGGAAATAGATAGACCATTAGCATAATACAAGTAATTCCTAGAAATAGGTAGTGAGAGACAATCTAGAAAAGTGTGTGGATTTTTTTTTAATTCTATAATCATTAAGGAATGCTGGCGATACAGAGCTAAAAAAAAAAAAAGGTCCCTATCTTCAAGAAGCTTGAATTCTATTTAGCAGAACAGGATAAAAATGGAATGATTTTCCACCTGTAAGTTCATTGGCATAGGGAACTTCCAAATACAAATCAGAATACTTTCTTTGCTAATTAAATATTGGATGTAGTTAGGACAAAGAGAGATTGAATTATTTTTCCAGGATAATCTAATAAAGTTGTATCAGAGTCAGAATTTGAACATAAATCTTCCCATCTATAAGACCAACTCTCTGTCCACTCTTTCATCCTATCCCTGATGGCAGCACTCATCAGCTACATAAATATAATAAAGAAGAAAATAGCAGGGTTGCATCGGTAATCACACAAATAACTTGTCTGCCAAAAATATGTACTATAAACTTTTAAGTTTAATCTGAATCATTATCATTTTCTCCATTATTTTATTAAGTAATATGTTCAGCAAAATAACAATTCAAGTTCTGATTTGCTGATTTCCAAGATATAACTGGTTACAATGAAAATTTAATAATCAGGGTTCTTGAGCCACTAGGAAATCCTTAGAAAGGAGAGTTCAAAAACAGTCATATAGCCCAGGAAACCAGGAGGCATACTGGAGTTTTTTGAGATGTTGGGAGCAGGTAATTATCTGGCATCAGAGATATTGACAAACACAGGAAATATAATTTCTGACCAGGGAAATCAATGAAGGATTCCAAGGAGACTTAGGTTTTTTTTTTTTTTTTTTTCTTTTCCAAATGTGGTCTGAGATAGGGCCTGGAGAAGTTGGAGTCAAACTTAAATAACTTCATTTTAAAAGTTAACTTTTAAATATCTCCTACTCTGAGACAGCATCACTAATTACCAAATGAGAAGTGTCATTTTCTTCCTTCTATCTCTGTTCCTTTTTTTACTTTTATTCTGCATCCTTATGTATTATGAGAGACAATATTGCAGAGTATCTTGAAAGATTATTGGAGACAACTGGGCTCAAGGCTTGCTTTTGCCTTTTTTATACTTAATAGTTATTGTTGAATGAACTATGATGAACTTGTCATCACATAATATTCAAACTTGAACAGTTCTTAAGGGTCAGGACATCCAACTTTTTCATTTTTTGAGATCTTGGTTTCTTTTCCTCAACTGCAAGTTGTGGCTATTGAATTATCTTTTAAAAACATTATTTTGTCAATGTCTTAGAAATACTAAATCCTTTATGTCAAATTTAATATGAATTAATACTGAAACATTAATGTAATTAAAAAATGAAACTGGTTTCAAGACTGGCTTTGGAATGGAGAAGCACTTAGATATGAACTTTAGTCCTGATATATTTAATAGCTATATGACCAGAGGCAAGTTATTTGACATGGATTTTAGTTTCCTCATTAGAATAAGAATAACTACTTTATTAACAAAAAACATTGTGATCTAGAGAAAAAAGCAACAACTTCTAAATTAGAAGATTTGAATTCAATTCTCATTGACACTGATTTTAGGAAGTCCCTAAGTCACTGTAGTCTTCATCTTCATCATGAGGAAAAACTGGACAAAATGGATTCTGAAGCCCCTTCACACACTGCAGCTATGATACTTCAAGGACTGTACAAATATGAGTGGCTTCATTTCCTACCCGACTATATTCCTACCCTTTATTGTAATGTTCTGTTCTCTAAATTATAATCATTCTCTTGGAACAGATCTCTTGGGGAGCTTCTGGAAGCAGCTTTGGTTTCAGTTCAGTTTCATTAATCACCTCAAATGCAGCCAGAAGTTAAGTCCAAATCCTTCACTTGGGGCTCAGCTAGTTTTCTGAAGGCCTTCCTCTCTCTTTGGTTCCTAAGAACGCTTGTCCAAATGTCTCCAGCCATCAAGAAGGTAGAAGTGGGGATAAATCTTGACTCTGAATCTCCTAGAGAGTGGGCTTGTGGGTTTCTGTCTTGTGAATCTCCTGGAAGTCAATCCTAGTTGTGAATCTCCCAAAGTCCCTGAGCAGGCTTTTCCTTTCCTCCTTATATATCTCTCTAAAGGTGTGAAGTCTAATGTGTGAACCAATGAGTGAACTACTTTAAAATATGAACTCCTTTAAAGGTATGAACTAAGTAGATTACCTTGTCTCAAGTTCTGGCCCATAACAATCTCCTTGTAGGATCAGATCAATCATACTGAACCATGCTAAATTAGATAATTATTGTCTGTTATCATTCTAGTGACTTAGCACCTTGTAAAAACCTAACACTTTATCATACTCTTTGGAATTTCAGCATCTTACAAGATCCCATCAATCCTGAAACACACCTCCTCAATATCCTTTGCTTGTAAAGCCCCTCTATCTCTCTGACTGGAAAGGGTAAAGTGGATCTTGTATGTTGTTTTTCTTTGGCCCTTTAAGTTGTGGCCAGATATCTGTGACTCCATTTGATGTTTTTGAGGCAAAGATACTGGAGTGGTTTGCTATTTCTTCTCCACCTCATTTTACAGATGAAGAATTGAAATATAATTTATATATATATATATATATATATATATATATATATATATATATATATATATATATATATACACACACACACACACAAACACACACACATACACACACACACACACACACACACATGTAATTAAATGACTTGTCCAGGATCACATAGATAGTGTCTAAGATTGGATTTGAACTCATGAAGATGAGACTTCCTGATTCCAGGCCCACTACCCTTTCTAATGTACTACCATTGTATAGTTCGTCCTATATCTTCCCATTAAAAATGGCAACCAGGAAAATTATCTTACCATTTCCCTGTTATGGGCCAGAACTCTGAACTTGAAACAAAGGATTTGAAACAAGGTGCTAAGTCAGTGGAATTGATAGAGACAATGATTATATAGCATGGTATTTAACAATTCTCTAGTTCAGTACATGTACTTAGTACTTACTAGAGTTCTACAAGATTCACAGCTTAGGAGCCTCAGCCAGGATTCAGTCAGGGAGATTCAGAAGCCAAAGAAAGCAGCAGGAGCTTAAGCTCTCAGAACCAAAGAAAGAGATAGGCCTCTAAGAAAGCTAACTGGGTCACAGGAAAGGAGACAAGACTTGGAAAGAGACAATAAAGGATTTGGACTTTAATACCTGGCTGCATTTGGGGTGATTACTGAACTGAAACTAAGGCTGCCTCCAGAGACCCCAAGAAAACCCCAACTAGAGAAAATTACATTTTAGAGAAGAATATTACATTTCCCTTCTTAGTAAACCTTTCCTTTCCTATTTTTTTTATGAGCTGTCTTCTATTAAATTGTGAGCTCCTTGAAGACAGGGACTATTGCCTTTCTTTGAAACCCAGCACTTTTCATAAGGCCTGGCACAGAATAGACATTAATTAATGTTTACAGACTGACTTATTTTCTATCACCATATTATACAGAAATATCAGTTGTCCTTTATTTGTGTACCATACAATCCCATCTGTGAACCATTTATTCATGCTATTTATTCTGATATGCTCTCATTTTTATTTACAATTTCACACTTCTTCAAGTGAGGTAGCTTAGTTAAAAATGTAATCCCCTCTCACTATGTCCGTGTGTGTCCTCTCCAGTTCATCTTGCAGAAAACTGCCAGACTGGTCATTCTAAAGCACTGGAGTGATCATTATCACTGCTCCCCCATGAACTTCCCCTACTCCCAATGAAGCTTAAACAGCTCCTTATAAGGACAAAATTCAAACTCTTTTGTTGGGCACTTAAAGCTCTCCACAATTTTATTCTAACATATTTTTACACTGACATTGTTAATTCCCTTGAAATACTATATATTCAAAACAAACTGGCTTACCCAGAGTTTCCTCATAAATGACCTTCTATGTCCTATCTTTATGCTTTTACAAATGCTATCCCTCATGCCTTGAGATACTCTCCTTCCTCTTCTATACCTTCTGAAATCCCTAGCTCTTGAAAGCATGGTTCATGTAGCACTTACAAAACCCACTCCGAATGCACTCACTTGCTAACACTTCCAAGCACAAATTTATTTGAGAAATTTAGTAATTGTTAATGTATTCCTTACCGTAATATCACATAAACTTGAAAACAGTTATTGTTTTTGCTTTTGCATGGCAAAAAATGAGTGATATATACATATATATGCATGCATACAAATACAACTATATATATATATATATATATATATATACAAATACAACTATATATACACATATTTACTTATAGATACACATAAATGTATATGTACATAAATAAAATATATGCATATAAATATATATATTTAATTAGAATGAATTATCAGTTCTGACAAAGTTGAATTTATAATTGTTTGATATATTAAAAATCATGGATTTTCTAAATTTATTTCTTTTTCCTAATGTTACATTTTTAAGATTTGGATCCTAATATTTTTAGGAAATAATTCTCCCTTTAACAGAGCAAAAGTATTATTATTATCAATGATAATAATACTATTGCTCTGTAAGAGGGAGAATTTATGTAAATAGTGTTTGTGAAATTTTTTTTCTCAGTCCATATTGATAAAGGTTGAGAAAAGGCTGTTATTTGGTCAGTGCTTCTTCCTTTAATAGAGTTCAGGGATAATTGACTACTGAATTATTTTTTTCTGAACAAGCAAATAAAATATGAAAATTAATGTGAAATTATGAACAAACACTTCAACAATTCAAATGTGAAATTAATCATTTCAGTGATGTCATCTTCCATTCTCAGTCCATTAAATTCCAACATTCATGCCAGAGATGACATAGCAAACAAATTAAAATGATATTCTTATAAAAATGAGAAAGATAAGATGATGCCTTCTGAGAAAGCAATTTAACTATAATAAGTTATTTTTTAAATTATTAAATGAGGCATTGCATTAGCCATAAAGCTGGGTGTAAAAGGGCATTGGTTTATGAATACTGATAAATACGTAGACCTTTACAACCTTGGACAATTATCATCATAATAATTTGATTCATAAAATTTTATGTTGCATTCTCTCTCTCTCTCTCTCTCTCTCTCTCTCTCTCTCTCTCTCTCTCTCTCTCTCTCTCTCTCTCTCTCTCTCTCTCTCTCTCTTTCTCTTTAAAAAGAAAGTAAACCTTCCCAACACTGTGATAATTAGACTTGTGACTAGGTGACTCCACTTAAACAGAATTATATTTGTCCTGGGTGACAATTTCACAAATAGTTTTAAATAGTCATTTATTGTCTTGTTTGATATAGAGTAGAACATAGTTATAAGAGAATGCTTGAATAAAATATAATATAGAAAATATGTGAAATTTTGACGTAGTTACAATAACTCAGTTCCTGAGTGACTACACAAAAGGACAGATTCTTAGAATATAGGGCTTATGATGCATTTGATGAAATAAAAGGCTTGAACCTTTAAATGTCAAACTTAAATATCTTTCATGCACCTAAAATGCACATTGTAAAAATTTTCTATTGTGTTGCTTTATTTTGACCTCATATATGGACAGTAAACTGTAGGAAAGAGAAAACCTATTATACTAAATTTTCTAATAATTCAGGAGTGAGAATTTATCTTTTCAAATGCTCAGGGTTTTTTTTTTTTTTTTTTTTCTTTTTTATTAACACTTGTTTGCTGTCTCTGGTCTTTGGTGGAATGATGGGCAGTTCAAGGGCAGCAGAAAGCCTGAAGTAAATTCAAGGCTATAAACACAATTGAACTACCAAGGGGCTAGTTCACAAAAACTCACATAGGATAATGATCCAAATGTACGATTATCTGGCTACATTGTGCTTTTTTAAAAGCAAAAACTCTTCAAAACACTCCTTCCAAATGACTAACCAGAATTTTATTTAGTATATTCTGAAGGCAACCCACATTTTATTGTGTTTGATAGAGTAATTGACAAAACCCACTGTTCTCTGTCCCATGCAAAGATACATTACTTATTATGATGGAAAGTTTATTTTTTTTTTGATTTTGTGAATAAGGGACTTGGGGCAAGATATGAATCCTGACAGTAAAGGATGCTGTAAGTGAATCTATCTTTTATGCCTAATATCTAAACTAATCTCTGTTATGTCTGCAAACTGAATAAGACAATCCTTCTACAAGCCAGTGAGTCACTGGCTTTCCAGATGACAATTCAATGTATGATGCTAATACTTTGTGTAATCATAGTCCAAGATAGAGGAGATTCATTAAGAGTGAAAGATAAATTTCCTTGAATATATATTTTTCAATTTTTAAACATTTGAAAAAATATTAAGTGTTTGCTATGTATCAAACATAACTAAGCATCTGGGATACAAATTCAATTGTAAAGGTAGTCCTGTCCCTTAAAGACCTTACATCTAATTATGGAAAGACCATATAAATAGGGAAGTGGTGATTAGGAAGGGGACACTTTAGTCTGAAAAGTTACAGGAAGAAGATTGATACAATCCAATAAGGTTAATGTTGGTTTAATCAGAGTTAATTGAACATGGTTTATAAGGTAGAAAAATGAAGGAAATCAGGATGACAGGAGCAAAGAAGTTGGCTTGACTATGAAAAAAGATGATTAGAGAGAAGGAAGTGAAATGAAGTCTGGTTGCAATTTTCCTGAAATAGCTGGCCAGAAAAGATAGTAACCAACCATGGTGATGAAGATAAATAACACTGCGGCTTTTAGCATAGTGATTGGCACATAATGTTTAAAATGGTGACAGGTGATGTTAATAGCACACACCACAGCCCTTAGCCTTATGACTGGCATATAGTGGACTCTAACAACACAGTCATTGACTGTCTGAACCACACAGTATTTTAAATCAAACAAAATATTTTCCTTAAAATAACTCTGTGATTGGTAGTATAGGTGAAAGAAACTCTGAAATCGGTAGTAGAATCACTATATCTCCATTTTATGAATAAAGAAATCAAGACTCAGATAAGTGATGTTTGACTATGGTCACACAGCTAACAACTTCTGATTCCATGCTTAGTACTTTACATTATCCTGAAAAACTCTCCACAAGCTAAATGCTCAATTTAGCTTTTGAATGCTAAATAAAATATTTCAGCACCATAAATACATCATGTCTGACAACAAGAAAATGTTTTGTTAGTGACCCTACACTGTCAAAGAAATGTTTGACAAGTAGTAAACAAAATGATGTAAACCCACATAAAATCAACAGTGCTGGTTATCGAATATACCAAGCTGAAAAAATAATAAATACATAAGTACATAATGGAAATGGAAGAAAAAGATAAATTGAGAGGAATAAAACAGCTGAGATTGATTCTCATCAGCTATGCAACCTACTTACAAATCTGACTAAGACTTTCATCAGGGATACCCTGTTTTTGACTTTATGAGTGGCTTCCTATCTCAACCATCATTGTGACACATTTTGATTTCACAACAAGATAGCATAATCCTTGTTATGATTTTCCCAATAAGAAGTATAACAGAAATCTGTTGTCTAGGAAAATCTCCACTAGAAATTTACTGACAATTCAGTACCTTGAAAAAGAAGTAGAGATTATTAGCATATGCTGATCATTAAATTAATATTGTATAGAAGCATGTGCTGAGGGTAGCAAACTGTCATTTTAATGTTTGCTCAAGCTCTTTCTAAATTTTATATTATAACTTTTATTACCCTTTCTTGCTTTTGATTCATCTCTAACTCTATTTTATCTTTTGCATTGCAGCATTTCTTTTGAATTGAAATCTCATGTTTATATTTGATTAATCCATTTTGTGTTCTTTGTCTCTGGCTCTTTTCCCCATTGTTATCATTGTTATCATAAGCAGTGATATCATCATCTTCTTCTCATTCTTCTTGTTCTTGTTTTTCTTCTCCCCTCACCCATTTCCCATCCTTTCTTGTTCTTAAATCCAGCACTCTCTTATATAATCTAACTACCAACTACTGATGGGACCAATTTCCAAATTTTTGTCTACTGGAGACCCTGCCAATGAGCCCACTTTTCAGGAAATTTCTATGTGATAAAGCTTGGAGAATTTGGTTTTGGGAGAGCTGTAATTTTACATAATGCTGGGAGGGTGTCTTAGAGACTTTGGAGCATAGTAAGACATTCTGTAACTGTATGTAGACTGCTAACTAAATGGGAGAAAGTAGTCTTTTAGGCTGCAGTTGAGGAACCAGATCTGAGTGATACTTTTTAAAGGCATTATTACACCTCAGAATCACTTCCTGTTTGGACTCCTTTTCTTTTTAGAATTTCTTTTTACATGTAGGAATTCATTAAGAGACAATGATATAAGGTTTCAGACCTCTTACTGAAGGTGATAGATATGTGGCTTTCTGAATATGTCTTGATTATTTTAGATGAATTTTTTATTTTGCATGAAGAAAGCTTGAGGTTACACCTCTGTGAATTTCAAAGGTCAGGGGAAAAAGCTAGTTAGTTATGTGAGCATATAGGGGTTGAATCCATAATAGGTTTTAAAGCCAGTCCAGGAATGAGACCCTAAGGCAATTGATGTCATGTATTATAATGCCACCACTTAGCATTGGGCCTAATACACATTAAATTTTTAATATTACTCCTTGATTGAGTGAGGAATTACCTTTGGGACCCATTCTAGAGATAGATGAGACAGGAGTCATCTGGCAGCAATGCCACATTAAATTTGAACTTGGTGGAACCAGGACTATGTAGAAACTGCTAAGGATAACATGATTAATGAAGATCAAGGTGGCAAAGGACATAATTTATCTTCAAGGTGTTGGGTGAATATATTTGTATTTCTGTTCCTGACAAAAGATTAGATAAATATCTTTTTTTTTTAATAAAATCTAATTCATGTTAATTATTTAAATGGATGCATTGTTAACATCTCTCTGTTAATAGGGAGACATACCCACTATTGAGGTAATGACATTAGAGAAAAGACACCTCAATCTCTCAGGTATTTCCTTAGAATCATGAAGTAGAGAGGTAGTTTTCCTTTCTTGAGGAGAAAAAGACCAGGAGATCTTGTTGCATTTGCTTTTGCATGTCTGTGTGCCCTGTGAAGGACCCACACAAATTAAAACCTACTTATTAAACCAGACACTAGAAATCAATCCTTAATAAAAACAATTTCTTCTCTCATGGGGCTGACATTTTTCTAAGGAAGACACAATATTTAATGTAGTTAAATGCACTGCAATTTGAAGAAAGAAAATGTACTATCAGAAGAGTCATAAAATGCTTCCCACAAGAGTTGGCACCTGAGATGATCTTCTAAGCAACCGAGGTAAGGAGAGAGTATATTCAAAGACCACCTGTGAAAAATATGTACAAATGAGAATTGGGATATTGAATTTAAAGAAGAAAAAGTAGGTCATTTCAACTGAAGTGGAGAGGACATGAAGGAGAGTAATGTGATCAAGTTCAGAAAAAGTATACTGGTTACCAATTGCGAAATGAAAACTGAGAGAAAGTATTTTATGTGAGAAACAATAGTAACCTATTCAGGAGATAACTTGAGCAAAAGAGAGACACAGTTAAACTTTCATGAGACTGAAAGTCAGGAATCTATATAGGAAATTATTACAAAAGTCCAAATGAGAAGTAATGAAACTATATTAAGCTTGTGGCCATGTGAGTGGAAGAGAACAGTTACAACTGAGGTTGAAGAGAAATAATTGATAAGACTTACGGCCATATTGAATATGTTGAATGAGAGCCAAGGGAGAGTTGAAAATAACTATTAAATCATAATCCTGGTTAACTCGAAAGGGCATATTAAGGAAGGTCAAATCATACAGTCAGAGGAAAATCAAATAAGCTTTGGAGATCACCTAAGGTCCAAAATGTAATATAATTTATTACAATAAGGCTTCTAGTCCTGCCATTTAACTAAGACTACTGGTTTTCTAAGAAAACCCATATTTTCTTAATTGCAAAATCCGATTGCCTTTTCTCGGTCCTCATTCTATTTGACCTCTCTGAAGCTCTTGACAATGTTAATACTCCATTCTTCATTTCTTCCTTGGATTCTACAATAAATTTTTTTCTCCCCTCTACCTGCCAGAACACTCATTTTCCTTTATTAGGTCATTATTCCCCAGTAATATCGGGATCATATATGTTTTTCTCTAGACCTATTTTGTTTTATTAATTTATAATGTCTCTTTTACTTGATGAGTTCATCAGTTGTCATGATTTTAATGGTCACCTCTAAGCAAAGAACTCACACACATCAAATTTTTAATGCAAATTTGACCTTATATAGTTCCTAACTATGTGATTCTGTACCAATTATTTAACCTTTAAATACATTTCTTCAATTGTACAGTGGAGATAATAATAATATGGACTATTTTGAGGATAAAAAAGATAAAATGTTTAAATACATAGAAAATTGCCTGGCATATAGTAAGTTATTAATAAGTGTTTTTATAGCTCCTTCCTTCCTGGAAGGGAACCAGTTGGTTCTAATAAAACTAGCCTGTGCTATTCCCCAAACTCAGCTTTCCTACTTTCCTTTCCATGCCTTTTTAAAAGTTAGGCAATATTTCTGGATTGAATTTCTTTTTCATATTTAACTTTTAGAATCTCTAGTTCCTTTCTTGGCAGAAATGTACATACTTATCAAAACTGCCCCCCACTTCTTAGTACTTTCTTTTTATGAAAATTATATTTTATTTACAGTATATGCTATTTCTTCTAGTACAATATAAGTTCTCTAAGGATTGGGATGGTTTTTATTTTTGTCTTATTTTTAAATCTCTAGTTATGCCTTGTATATGGTAGAAAGAAGGAAGGAAATGAGAATTTATTTTAATGGTATTTTATTTTTCTCCAATAACATCAAAAAAAATTTTTTGCATTCATTTTTACAAGATTTTGAATTTAAAATTTTTCTTCCTCCCTCTTTCCCTCTCCTTCTCTCTTCCAAAGATATAGATAGTTTGATATAGTTTTATACATGTGCTATCATGTAAAACATATTTCTACATGTTGTGAAAAGAAAAAAAAAAAACTTATCAGAGGAAAAAAAAATAAACAGATGTTTTGATATACAAGTGAAGTCCATTAGTTCTTTATCTGGTTATGGGTAGCATTTTCTTTTGTCACTCTTTTGTGCTTATCTTGGATCAAATGCTGATAAGAGTTGGCTCAATCACAGTTGATTGTAGAGGGATGAAACTCTGAAAAGATGTGCTTGAATCAGACAAAAGAGCACTTAAGGCTAATTGCCTATTGGATGTGAGATAATGACTCTATGTACATATATTTAGATGAGATGGTAATGTGAGGGCTCTCCTCACCAGTGGTCTTTGCTGAATGTTTGATGTGAGGTAATCTTAGGCAAGTATTGGAGGGCTGAGGGGGAAAAGTAGGAGTCACTTGGTGGCAGGACTAGGAAGAGAGGCTGGAAACTCTGGACTCCACAATCCAGGATATATCTTTGGCAAGCTGAGTGGCAGCTTCCTGCCTCCTTTGATTCTCTCTCTCAAGACCAAGAACATTGATTGTTCCTGACTCTGGCTGATCCTGAGAACCTCTAGTAAGCTAGCCTGGATATTATAGTTGATCATCACACAATGTTACTCATGCTGTGCACAATGTTATCTTGGTTCTGCTCATTTGACCTTGTATGAATTCATACAAATCCTTCCAAGCTTTTTTGAAATCTGCCTGTTCATCTTTTCTTATTGCACAATAATATTCCACATTCATATACCATAATTTTTCAGCCTTTCTCCAATTGATATAAATCCCCTTAATTTCCAAAATTTTACCAGCACACAAAAAGGATTGTAAATATTTCTTGCATATCTAGGACCTTTTCACTTTTGTTGTGATCTCTTTGGAATACAGAACTTTATTGTTCTTTGGGCATAGTTCTAAATTTCTCTCCAGAATGATTAAATCAGCTCTCAATGCCAGAAATAATTCATTAGTGTCCTAATTTTATGACATTTTCTCCAACACTTATCACTTTCCTTTTTTTGATCATATTGGCAAATCTTACAGGTATGACATAGTATGTTAGAGTTATTTAATATGAATTTTTTAAAATTAAGTGTTTTAGAGCATTTCTTTATATATCTATAAATAGTTTTGATTTCTTCATCTGAAAATTGTTTATATCCTTTGACCATTTATCAATGCAAATAACGGTTAGTATTTTTATAAATTTGCCTCAATTCGCTATATATTTGAGAAATTAGGAGGAGTCTAATTTTTGATCCACTCTGCTGTCAGTTTCTGCTTACGGAATAATTCATCCCATTTCCATTCACAGTTATGATTACTGTCATCAGTGTTTTACAGCTGTCTACCATTTTCCCTTCTGATACTTACCAACCCCCAACCCACACTCCTACCTTAAGTTAATTGCCTCCTTCCTACTTCCTTACCAGGTAAGATAGACTTCCATATTGAATTGATTATGTTACTCCCTCTGTGAGATAATACTAATGAGAATAAGGTGCAAACACTGCTCATTTCCCACTCTCCTATCTTTCCCTCTACTGCAATAGGTCTTTAGTGCCTCCTCATGTCAAACAATTTACTCTATTCTCTCTCTCCTTTTTTTCTTCACCCAGTATATTCTTTTTTACTCCTTAATTATTTTTAATCCCATTTCTTCAAATTTAAATTATACCCATACCCTCTGTATATTTATGTTCATTCTAAGTGCATCATTTTTGATACTGTTTTCAAGAATTGCAAGGTCC
This sequence comes from Sminthopsis crassicaudata, assembly GCF_048593235.1. Lineage (NCBI taxonomy): Eukaryota > Metazoa > Chordata > Mammalia > Dasyuromorphia > Dasyuridae > Sminthopsis > Sminthopsis crassicaudata. Next base: position 73,889,628 of record NC_133618.1, on the reverse strand, counting down.
ATGTAGGGATATAAACAGTTCAGTTCCATTGAATCCCTTATGTTTTCTTTCCCCTTTTTTATTTTTTTGGGTTTCTCTTGGGTCTTGATATTACAGATCCATTTATTTTGTTCAATTCTGGTCTTTTTATGAAATCCTTCTATTTCACTGAATAAGTATTATGCTTGCTTTTGTCAGATGGCTGTTCCTTGATTGTAGTCCTATATAATTTGCCTTCTGGAATATCGTGTACCATAACTTTTGGTCTTTGAATGTTGCTACTGTCAGGTCATATATAATCCTGATTGTGGTTCCCTGATATTTGGATTGCTTCTTTTTGGCCACTTGCACTATTTTTTTTTTTTTCTTGATCTGATAGTTCTGTAATGTAGCCTTTTTGTTTCTTCAGATTTTTATTTCAGAAATTCTTTCCTATAGCAATTGATTGATTCTTTTAATGACTATTTTGTTTTTGGTTCCAGGATATCAGAACAATTTTGTTTGATAATTTCTTGGAAGATGCTATCCAGGCCTTCCTTTTGATATCAGGCTTTCAGGTAGTCCAACAATTATGACATTGTTTCTTCTGGATGTATTTTCCAGGTCAATTGTTTTCATCATGAGGTATTTTGATTTTCTTCCATTTTTCCAATTTTTAAAATATTGTTTGATTGATTGTTGATGAATCATAATCATTATCTTCCACTTGCCCAATTCTAACTCTTCAAGTTCTGCTTCACTGGAGTTTTGTATTTTTTTAAGCAATTTGCCTTTTAAAACAGTTTTTCCAAGTTGCTGGCTCTTTATTTTATTTTTTTTTTTTAATTCTTTTGCATCACTCTTCTTTCTTTCAACAATCTTTCTTTTATTTCTCTTATATGACTTTTAAGCTCTTTTTTTTTTTTGACTTCTTCCTTGAGTTCTTTCTGGGATTGAGTCCACTTCCCTATATTTTAGGCTTTTGTTCATAGGTATTTTGACATTGTTGTCCTCTCCTAGAGTTTGTGGCTGGCTTGGTCTTTCTTGTCACCATAATAGCTTTTTATGGTCAATTTCTTTGTTGTTGCTGCTTTTTGTTCATCTCTTTCCCTCTCCTCCTCTCTCTATCATTTTCATTTTCTTTTGAATTTGACGTTTGCTCCCTAGATAAATGGAATAGTGCTTTAGGATTCTTATACCCCTGACTATTTATTTAGTGCTTCATTAATGTTTTGTTGAGACCCACAGAGAAGCCGTGTATCTGGTGCTGGCTGAAGATTTGGAGTGAGGGGTGGCTAGCACTGCTGGAGATTTTGGGGTCTGGTAAAGCACCTGGTATTAAGCTGGAATCTTTTTTTAAAATTATTATTAATTTTATAATTACAATCCTTTTTGACAGTACATATGCATGAGTAATTTTTTTTGCAACATTGTCCCTTGTATTCATTTTTACAAATTTTCCCCTCCCTCCCTCCAACCCTCCCCCAGATGACAGACAATCCCATACATATCAAATGTGCTACAATATAACCTAGATACAATACATGTGTGCAAAACCATACTTCCTGTTGCACGGTGAGAATTGAATTCCAAAGGTATAAGTATCCTGGGTAGAAAGACAATAGTGCAAATGGTTTATATTCAATTCCCAGTGTTCCTTCTCTGGGTGTAGCTGTTTCTTTCTATCATTGATCAACTGGAAGTGAATTAGATCTTCTTTATGTTGAAGATACCCACTTCAATCAGAATACATCCTCATAAAGTATCGTTATTGAAGTGTATAGTGATCTCCTGGTTCTGCTCATTTCACTCAGCATCAGTTCATGTAAGTCTCTCCAAGCCTTTCTGTATTCATCCTGCTGGTCATTTCTTACAGGGCAATAATATTCCATAACATTCATATACCATAATTTACCCAACCATTCTTCAATTGATGGACATCCATTCATCTTCCAGTTTCTAGCCACTACAAAAAGACCTGCCATAAACATTTTGGCACATATAGGTCCCTTTCCTTTCTTTAGTATTTCTTTGGGATATAAGCCCAAGAGTAGCACTGCTGGATCAAAGGGTATGCACATTTTGATAACTTTTGGGGCATAGTTCCAAATTGCTCTCCAGAATGGCTGGATCCTTTCACAACTCCACCAACAGTGTCCCAGTTTTCCCACAGCCCCTCCAACATTCATCGTTATTTGTTCCTATCATCTTAGCCAATCTGACAAGTGTGTAATGATATCTCAGAGTTGTCTTAATTTGCATTTCTCTGATCAGTAGTGATTTGGAACACTTTCATATGAGTGGATATAGTTTCAATTTCATCATCTGAAAATTGTCTGTTCATATCATTTGACCATTTATCAATTGGAGAATGGTTTGATTTCTTATAAATTAGAGTCAGTTCTCTATATATTTTGGAAATGAGGCCTTTATCAGAACCTTTAACTGTAAACATATTTTCCCAATTTGTTACTTCCCTTCTAATCTTGTCTGCATTAATTTTGTTTGTACAAAAGCTTTTTAATTTGATGTAATCAATGTCTTCTATTTTGTGATCAATAATGATCTCTAGTTCTCCTTTGGCTATAAATTCCTTCCTCCTCCACAAGTCTGAGAGTTAGACTATCTTATGTTCCTCTAGTCTATGATCTCATTCTTTATGCCTAAGTCATGGTCCCTATGCTGGAATCTTAGTGGTGATTCCTAGCCTCTGCTGAGGTCAGGTGAGGTGCTTCTGTGTTTTCCCAGGAGTACCCTGAGGTACATGTAGCTCTGACTACTGGAGGATACCTAGTTACCTGGGGATGTGCTGGACCATCTAGAGTCTGGCTGCTGCATGATGCCTAATTATTAATGATTATGCTAGAGCATATGGTGAGGGAGAAGGAGTTTATGGGCTACTCTGATTTTGCCAATGCATATGGAGGGTTCCTGCTATTGATGTTCCCCTGCTCCATCATCCTGGGTTTCAGGCTCTTCTGCTGACTTGCTGAAATGGATATTGCTGCTGGCTCATTGGGGAGCTGCCTATATTGGGTTGCAGTCCATCTCCCCTCCCCTCCCCCACACTTATCTGAATATGAGTGATCCCTCCTGTGGATATTTCAGGTTTACTGGGATAAAATATTGTTTCAACCTGTCCCCTTGATAATTCTGCCATTCCAAGATCTGTCTTGGGGTGCTATTTTATGGTTGTGTAGTTGTGAACATAAGTAGGTTGTAGCAATTCACTGCTTACTTTGCCATCTTGGCTTTCTGAAATAGGAATTTTTAAAGTAGTTACTTCTGTGTGCCAGACACTGTGAATACAAATATAATGTTCTGAGAATAAAAGCATATTAATTATTAGAAAGACAGTCCATTCTTTCAAAGAGTTTTTTTTTTCCTAATGAGACAAGACAACATTCAAAAAGAAGCTAAAAAGTGGTTGGAGAAAGGAAACAAAGGAAAAATTCATTGGATAAAATTTTGAAGTTCAGCGATAGGGCTGGGGGAGGGATAAAGGCAAGGTAGTCTGAGTTCCTTCTCAAAATGGATATTTCAGGAGGAACTTACTAATGGCAGAAATGTGATGGATTTTGTGGAGTGATATTTCATTGTCAACAGTCTGAAAAAAGTGGTAGGAAGTTCCAGGATAAGGAGATCTGACAAAAGAGAGTGACTCCAGTATTAGAAAGTAGCAGACTAATGTTGAAGGTCAGATTATCAAGAACAGACATAGAAAGGAAATGAAATTATGGTGATACACCTCAATTGTACTAATTGCAACATACTAGTTAGTCTGAGTTCTAGGGAAAAAAACAAAAAATCTAAATCATTTATCTTGAGGTCCTAACATTCTTTTGGAAGAAGGAGATAATATTTGACCCAAACTTCAAAGAGAGGTAGACACCAGGAGGGATAGATTCTAGACGGAAGTTACAGCTTGAAGTCAGGAGACAATCTGTTGAGTTCAGAGTAAAGAAATGAGTAGAGTTTAGTTGGATTACAGAGAATAGGAGATATGGTGAAAAAAAGATTAGAAATGTAAATTAGTATTTTATCAAATTAGCCCTCAGATTCCAGATTCTTTCAGCATTTAGGAATTGTTCTTAAAAAGATAGTAGTGCTAAGACTCCAGATTATTTTATCTAGTACATGAAGGATGAATTAGAAAGAACTAGTGATCCATCAGTATACTGAGGGAAACTGTCAATTAGTGTATTATTACAATAGCTTAAACAAATTGTGATATGCGTTTGAACTTTGGTGAGTTTATAGTAAATGGAGAAAATATAAGAGTTTCAAGAAATAAAAATGGAATACACAGGATTTTGCACCTGTCTAGAAGTCAGGGAGAGAAAGGAGTAAAAGATCATTGAAAGTTTTCTAAATTTTGTTACTGGGGCCATGGTGGTGCTTTTGACAATGATAGGGAAATTTTGAAGATGGTATAACATATAGAGAAGATAAGACAGTTTGAGACATGGTGGATTTGTGCTTCCAGGCAGAAACCTAAGAAGAAATATCTAGAGTACTTGGAGATGAGGGGTTGCCTTTCAGGCAAAGAATTAAGGCATAAGTATATAACTTAGATCTAGGAGTCATATGTATAAAGATAATTTTTGGAGAATAAAAAGGAAAAAAAAAGAAAAGAAAATATTTTGCAGAGATTTGAGGGACATTAACTTTTAGAAGGTAACAGATGGAAAATCCTTCAGGAAAAGACCATGAGAAGGACTAGTCAAAAAGCTGTTAGGAGAACTAATGTCAGAAACCAGGGGAGAAGAGATGGCCAACTATGAGGGCATAGGTTTGAAAAGGTGCAGAAAAGTCAAGGATGATCAGCATTGAGAACAAACTATCAATTTTTTTTTTTAATAAAGACACCACTGCAATTTTTTAAGAGAGCACTTTTAATGGAGCAGTGGAATGAGGAAGTTGGTTAAAAAAGGAATGAAAGGTGAAGAAATAGTGATAGTGAGTGTAAATGATTATGTATGATTTTTTATGATCGTAACCTGAGGAGATGGTAGTCAAGTAAGAGTTTTTCAAACTCTTGGGTAGCTAATCCAAAATAGCAGAGTAAAGGCAAGGACTTCCTTGAACTCTCTTCCAAACCTTTCCAAATGCCTTTAAATTATGACTACAAACAAATTCTAGAGAAGCAGACCCCATAAAAAGGAGGAGTAAAACAATAGTTTAGCCCAAGACAATATAGAAGGACAGGAGGAAAGGTTTGCTAATACCAACTGAATGAAGTCCAACTCAGGACCCAACAATACCAGAACTCAGTCTCAAGGCAACTGAATCTGTGGTAATGATGGCAGTTTCCAGACCTCTTAGTCCAATAATATCAGAGATTACATAAAAAGTAAACAGGAAAGATGTGTTGTAACTGGGTGAGAGAGTGGAGCACAGTCCAGCATAGCAGCAGAGCTCTAGTCCCAACAAGTCAGCAGTAAGATTCAGGATCCATTGAATGGCAGCAGCTATTTCCAGAGCTCTCTGTTCTTAGATAGTAAGCAGGTTAAACAACTGGTCAGAAGAAGAAGGTCTCTTTGCTAATATCAAGGCAGGATTGTGTAGCTTCATCCATTCTCAGATTCAGTCACAATCCCAAGTCACAGTCCCAGAGCAAGAAAGAGCACAAGTACATTAGAGTTTGAAGCCACAGTGAACAGGAGACTCTCCTCACAATTCCAGGGCATAAAAAATGCTATGGTCACTCATAGATCAGAGCACAAGTAAGAAGAGTGGTAAACCTCTCTCCTCTGATCTTAACACCTTGGGAGAACTGAAAACTTTTGAACATCTAGAAGTATGTCTAACAACACATGCACAAACTCCCTGAAATTTGGAATAGTGGGTCTTCCATCCTGAAAGCAAAACAAACAAAAGTTAAAGGTCCAGGACTGGCTGAAAAAATGAGCAAATAACAGAAAACAAATGCTGACCACAGAAAGTTCCTACAGTGACAAGAAGATCAAAGCACCCACTAAATAGAAAACAAAGTCAAAGCTCATACATCCAAAGCATTAAAGAAAAATATTCATATGGCATGTTCTCAGGCCATGGAAAAGTTCAAAAACATTTTGAAAATGAAATAAGAGGCAGAAGTAAAATTGGGAAGAGAAATGAAAGATACAAGAAAATCATGAAAAATGAATTAAAAGATTGGTAAACAACACCCACAAACTTACACTCATTTCCTTCCCTCCCTCCCTTACTTATCTATCCAAAAAAGCTGAATATTTTCATAGGAAAAAAGGAATATCCAACAAAATAGAAGACTTTCTAGTATTCTTGATGAAAAGACTAGAGCTTAATAAAAAGTTTGCCTTTCAAATTGCAAGGCTCAAGAGAAGCATAAACAAGAAGGAGAAATCATAAGATATTTGATAAGATTAAACTGTTTACATTCCTACATGGGAAGATTATACTTGTGAGTACTCATAAGAAATTTCTCATTATTAGGGTATATAAAATAATTAAATATATTTAGACAGAGGGCACACATGTCAGATGGACATGAAAGGATGATATATAAAAATAAAATTAAAGGGTGAGAGGAGTGTATTGAGATAAAGGAAAAGGAGAGGTAGAATGAAGTAAATCATCTCACATAAAAGAGACAAGAATAAATTTTAACAGTGAAGGAGAAGGGCAAAGTGGGAATAAATGAACATTGCTTTCAGCAGGATTCACTCAAAGAGGGAATAACATGCACACTCAATTGAATATAAAAATTTATTTTATTGTACAGAAAAGTAGGAAATGAAAGGGAAAAGAGAAAAGGGGAAATGATGGAAAGGAGGAAAGACTGGGGGATTGGCTAGTCAGAAGTAAAACTTTTTTGAGAGGGATATAATGAAAGAAGAGGAAGAGAATGTAATAAATGAGGGTGGAGAATAGGATAGAGGAAAATATAATTATCAATGGTAAGTGTGAAAAAATTTTTGAAGTAAGTTTTCTTGATGAAAGCTTCATTTCTCAAACACATATAAAACTGAGTAAAATTTATAAAAATAAACGCCGTTTCTCAATTGACAAATGACCAAAACATATGAAGATAAGATATGAACAATTTTCAGATGAAGCAATTAAAGCTATCTATAGTCATATGAAAAAAATGATCTCATGATTGATTGAAAAATACAAATTAAAACTATTCTGTGGTATTATTTCTTACTTATTAGATTGGTTAATAGAACAAAAAGAAAATACCACAATTGTTGGAGGGGATGTGGGGAAAAATAAGACATTAATGTACTGTGGGTAAATTGTGAAGGGATAAAACCATTCTTTAGAACAAGTGGGAATTATGTCCAAATGGTTATAAAATCATGCATACTTTTGACCTAGCAAAATTATTTTTATGTCTATATTCCTTTTTTATTAATTTTTATAATTATAATATTTTCTTTGACAGTACATATGCATAGGTATTTTTTTTACAACATTATCCCTTGTACTCCCTTCTGTTCCAAGTTTTTCCCCTCCTTCTCTCCACCCCCTCCCCTAGATGGCAGGCATTCCCATACATATTAAATATCTTATAGTATATCCTAGGTACAATATATATGTGCAGAACCGAATTTTGTTGTTGTTGTTGTTGCAAAGGAAGGATTGTATTCACAAGGTAAAAATAATCTGGGAAGAGAAACAAAACAAAACAAAACAAAACAAAACAAAACAAAACAAAACAAAACAAAACAAAACAAAAAAACAATGCTCACAGTTTACACTCATTTCCCAGTGTTCCTTTTCTGGATGTAGCTGATTCTGCCCATCATTGATCAATTGGAATTGGATTAGCTCTTCTCTATGTTGAAGATATCCTCTCCCATCATAATACATCCTCATACAGTATCATTTTTGAAGTGTATAATGATCTCCTAGTTCTGCTCATTTCACTCAGCATCAGTTGATGTAAGTCTCTCCAAGCCTCTCTGTATTTCATCTGCTGGTCATTTCTTACAGAACAATAATATTCCATAACCTTCATATACCATAATTTACCCAACCATTCTCCAATTGATGGACATCCATTCATTTTCCAGTTTCTAGCCACTATGAAAAGGGCTGCCACAATTATTTTGGCACATACAGGTCCCTTTCCCTTCTTTAGTATTTCCTTGGGATATAAGCCCAATAGTATCACTGCTGGATCAAAGGGTATGCACGTTTTGATAACTTTTTGGGCATAATTCCAGATTGCTCTCCAGAATGGTTGGATTCTTTCACAACTCCACCAACAATGCATCAGTGTCCCAGTTTTCCCATAACCCCTCCACATTCATCGTTATTTGTTCCTGTCATCTTAGCCAATCTGACAGGTGTGTAATGATATCTCAGAGTTGTCTTAATTTGCATTTCTCTGATCAATAGTGATTTGGAACACTCTTTCATATGAGTGGAAATACTTTCAATTTCATCATCTGAAAATTGTCTGTTCATATCCTTTGACCATTTATCAATTGGAGAATGGCTTGATTTCTTCTAAATTAGAGTCAATTCTCTGTATATTTTGGAGATGAGGCCTTAATCAGAACTTTTAACTGTAAAAATGTTTTCCCAATTTGTTACTTCCCTTCTAATCTTATTTGCATTAGTTTTGTGTGTGCAAAAAGTTTTTAATTTGGTGTAATCAAATTTTTCTATTTTGTGATCAATAATGGTCTCTAGTTCTCCCTTGGACACAAACTCCTTCCTCTTCCACAAGTCCAAGAGGTAAACCATCCCACATTACTCTAATTTATTTATGATTTCGTTCTTTATGCCTAAATATTGGACCCACTTTGATGTTATCTTAGTATGTGGTGTTAAATGTGGGTCCATGCCTAGTTTCTGCCATACTAATTTCCAGTTTTCCCAAAAGTTTTTGTCAAATAATGAATTCTTATCCCAAAATTTGGGATCTTTGGGTTTATCAAACACTAGATTGCTATTTTTATTCACTATCTTGCCCTGTGAACCTAACCTATGCCTCTGACCAAATAGTCTATTTCTTAACCAATACCAAATGGTTTTGGTGACTGTTGCTTTATAATATAGTTCTAGATCAGGTACAGCTAGGTCACCTCCATTTGATTTTTTTTTTTCATTACTTCCCTTGAAATTCTTGACCTTTTGTTGTTCCATATGAATTCTGTTGTTATTTTTTCTAGGTCATTAAAATAGTTTCTTGGAAGTCTGATTGGTATAACATTAAAAAAATAGATTAGTTTAGGGAGTATTGTCATCTTAATTATATTTGCTCAGCCTATCCAAGAGCACTGAATATCTTGACTTTATTTTTGTGGCAAGTGTTTTGTAATTCTGCTCATATAATTCCTGACTCTCCTTTTGTAAATATATTCCCAAATATTTTATACTATCGACCATTATTTTGAATGGAATTTCTCTTTTTATCTCTTGCTCTTGGATTGTGTTGGTAATGTATAAAAATGCTGAGGATTTATGTGGATTTATTTTGTATCCTGCAACTTTGCTAAAATTCTGAATTATTTCTAATAGCTTTTTAGCAGAGTCTTTGGGGTTCTCTAAGTATACCATCATGTCATCTGCAAAGAGTGATAATTTGATTTCCTCATTTCCTACTCTAATTCCTTGAATCTCTTTCTCGGCTCTTATTGCCGAGGCTAGAGTTTCTAGTACTATATTGAATAGTAATGGTGATAGTGGGCAACCTTGTTTGACTCCTGATCTTACAAGGAAAGGTTCTAATTTATCGCCAATACACATGATGTTTACTGAAGGTTTTAAATATATGCTCATTATTATTTTAAGGAATAGTCCATTTATTCCTATAATCTCAAGTGTTTTTAGTAGGAATGGATGTTGGATTTTATCAAATGCTTTTTTCTGCATCTATTGAGATGATCATATGTTTTTTATTAATTTGATTATTAATTATACTAATAGTTTTCCTAATATTAAACCAGCCCTGCATTCCTAGTATAAATCCCACTTGGTCATAGTGTATTATCCTGGGGACGATTTTCTGAAGTCTTTTTGCTAATATCTTATTTAAGATTTTAGCATCAATGTTCATTAAGGAAATTGGTTTATAGTTTTCTTTCTCAATTTTCAATCTACCTGGTTTAGGTATCAGTACCAGGTCTGTGTCATAAAAGGAATTTGGTAGGACTCCTTCAATCCCTATTTTTTCAAATAGTTTATATAGCATTGGAGTTAGTTGTTCTTTAAATGTTTGGTAAAATTCACATGTAAATCCTTCTGGTCCTGGGGATTTTTTCTTAGGAAGTTGGTTAATAGCTTGTTCTTTTTCTTTTTCTGAGATGGGACTATTTAGACTACTTATTGCTTCCTCTGTTAAGCTGGGAAAGCTATATTTTTGAAGGTATTCTTCCATTTCATTTAAGTTATCAAATTGATTGGCATAAAGTTGATCAAAGTTGCTCCTAACTATTGTTCTAATTTCCTCTTCATTAATGGTGAGTTCTCCCTTTTCATTTTCAAGACTAACAATTTGCTTTTTCTCTTTCCTTTTTTCATCAGGTTTACTAAGGGTTTGTCTATTTTGTTAGTTTTTTCATAGAACCAACTCTTAGTTTTATTAATTAATTCAATAGTTTTTTTACTTGCAATTTTATTAATCTCACCTTTTATTTTTTGAATTTCAAGTTTTGTGTTTGTCTGTGGGTTTTTAATTTGTTCCTTTTCTAGTAATTTTAGTTGTAAGCCCAATTCGTTGGCCCTCTCTTTCTCTATTTTATGCAAGTAGGCCTGTAGAGATATAAAACTTCCCCCTATTGCTTTGGCTGTATCCCACACATTTTGGTATGATGTCTCATTATTGTCATTTTCTTGGGTGAAGTTATTAATTATGTCTATGATTTGCTGTTTTACCCAATCATTCTTTCGTATAAGATTATTTAGTTTCCAATTATTTTTGGTCTCTTTTCCCCTGGCTTTTTATTGTGGTCTGAAAAGGATGCATTTACTATTTCTGCCTTACTGCATTTGATTTTAAGGTTTTTATGCCCTAATATATGATCACTTTTTGTATAGGTTCCATGAACTGCTAAGAAGAAAGTATACTCCTTTCTGTCTCCAATTAGCTTTCGTCAAAGATCTATCATATCAAACTTTTCTAGTATTCTATTTACCTCTTTGACTTCTTTCTTATTTATTTTGTGGTTTGATTTATCTAATTCTGAGAGTGCAAGGTTGAGATCTCCCACTATTATAGTTTTGCTGTCTATTTCTTCTTGCAGTTCTCTTAATTTCTCTTGTAAGAATTTAATGCTGTGCCACTTGGTGCATATATGTTTAATATTGATATTGCTTCAGCAGGATATTATGTCTATATTCCAAATGAGAAAAAATGAAAGGACCATATGTACAAACATATTTATATAAATTCTTTTCTGGGGGCAAATAATTGGAAATTGAAAGGATGCCCATCAACTGGGGAATGGATGAACACAAAGTGATAAGTGATTATGATGGAATACTATTGATTGACAAGAAATTATGAACAGGATGCTTTCAGAAAAACCTGTAAAGACTTCCATGAACAAAGTGGGATGTACTGTGCACAAAATAATATAAATATTGTGGATGATCAGCTGTGAATGACTTAGATATTCTCAGCAACACAATGACCCATGACAACTTTAAAGAATTTAGGATGAAAAAAATTTCATGACTACACACATATTACCTGTTTCAAATTGCTTCAGAGAAGGAGGATAGGGAGGGAGGAAAGAAAAATTTTTGAACATAGTTTTAAATATTAATAATGTTTTCATGTAATTGGGGTAGAATAGAATACTAAACAAATCTTTTCCCCTCCAAAAATAACAAGTGGAATGTGTTTTTAGGAAGTAGTGAAAGAACAAATAGATTAGGAAAAAATAACAATTACAGACAGAGAATGAATGACTAATTTAAGGGGCTCTTATTTTTAAAGATAAAGGAAGGGGATCAAAAGTATAGGTACAGGATTGGTCTTAATAAGGAGGAAATGTCACTTCCTTCCATGAGACACATAAACAGTAGAAAAGAGGGTAATGATGATACAAGGAAATTGGAATAACAATTAATGCTGATTGAAGGTAGAATTCTAGTCAATCCTGATTTTCCCTAGAAATACAGACTACAGAAGGGGTATGGACACAGAATTGGAATGATATACAATTTACCAAAATGTGAACATGGAAGTTGCAAAAATATTTGATTGATTTCTCTTATAATTAATCAATAAATAAATTAGAGAAATATTAGACTTTGAGATGAAATTACCAGAGTTGATAACATCCAAGGAGTAAGTATTTACTATACATGATTAAAGTTATGACTTCAAGTTTTAGATGGAGATTTAGCCTCCAATGCCTCATTGGAAAATATATTTCTGAATGTCAAATCTCAAGATAATTTATGTGTACCTAGATAAAATTTGTATGGAATTAAGATATTTTTAAGTGACACTGTAGCTATAACTGGACAATCTGATAATGATTTTGATATGACTAATGCTTTCATCACAATTTTATCACAAAATTCTGTGTGATAAAAGTAGCATTTATTTTATATATGTAAAATGTTGACAAGGAATTGATAATACTTTACAATTGGTTGATTGGGGATATTGGAATAGTTTGGGAAGAGCTCAAAGTGACTCAAAATTGATCATGTAACATCTGCCTCCAACTCTAGTCTTTTTTCACTTGACTATAAAGGAGGAAAAAGATAACATTTCTTGATACAAAACAATATTTAAGTTGAAAATAATGTACTTTAGAAAGAAGATGTGTTCAAAGTTGTCTTATGTTACTTGATATTGTCATTAATGACAGATCTGAAAGGAAATATAATCATCATTTAATGAAACACTCTTATTATGCATATAAAGAAATTAACAACCAGAGAGATTAAAGGTCTGCCTAAGGTAATATAGTTAGAAAGTAGAAATGGGATTCAAATTCAGATCCCTTGATACCAACCACAGTTCCCATTTTGTGGCACTATATTATTATTTCTTGCTACAGCATGATGGATCTGTGTAATATGATTACTGAGTTTTATCTTTAATAAAATAATTAAACAAATATTGCCTATATTTTAGGTGAAATTTAGAAATATATGTATGGTATATATATACATATACATATATATATATATATATATATATATATATATATATATACACGTACATGTATACCTATATGTATGCATATATGTATATACATATGTGTGTATATATATATATATATATATATATGTGTGTGTGTGTGTGTGTGTGTGTGTGTGTGTATAGAAGCATAGAGAAAGAAATTAACATGTAGAGAAGCCAAATGACTTATTTAGTCATAAAAATAGAAAGAAGCTGAGCTGGCATTTGAACCCAGACCTTCTAACTCAAAGGCCAGGGTTATTTCCATGACACCATGCTGAGTTAAGGATTAAAACAAGAAAACAAGTGCATTTATTATTAATTGTAAATCAATTCATTTTTAATTTGGGCAGAAAGCATCAAAAGCTAAATTGTAACTTGGTGGTGTGCTAATTTTAAATACTTTGTTCAGACTCTTTTAATAATGCATCTATTTACTTTCGTGAATCAAAGGTGCCAAGTAAAGGGATTTCAAAATACCATGGAACACACTGGAGTGAAATCTCCAGGAGACTTCTACCTTTCATAAAGCTAGAACCACAGGGTTCATCACAGAAGCCTCATTGCACAAAAATGAGACAGTAGGTTAGCCAGTTGCCCAGATAATGTAGCAGCAGGTATAATCTTCTGTGGCAGGAAGAAGGCACTGATGAGGGGATTTTCTCACTGTGTGTCTCCAAAAGGGAAATATTTCAGAAATTACATCTAAGGAAAATTGGACCAATAGGACAAATATTTTTTTTTAATGCTACACTACTGTTTTTCAAGTTCAGAGTCTGTGCTTGTATATTCGTGAAGTCTGTGTCCTATTCTTGATACACACTTCTATATTTCTGTTGAAATCCTATATTTCATTCAAAATTTAGCTCAGAGAATACCCTTTTATCAATTAATTTCTGATTGCATTTTTCTCCTTCCATTTCCTCCCCAAATCACTTCTTTCTCTGGTTTTTATAGAACTTTTCCCTTCATCCTTGTCCCAATTTACCTTATTTATGTCATGTATCTTTGGATATAGATCTTAACATTTTATGACCTTGAAGGAGACATTTAAGCACTTGGTACTCAGTCATCCACTAAGATGGTGAATTGAAGTAATGAGTCTAGTCACTAAGATCTTGGTTGCAGACTTGTTGCTGTACCTCTGCACCTTTATTCAAGAATTCAACTCTATGAGATAACTGAAGAAATTAGCCTTTGAAAACAGGAATCATGAACTCCAGATTTCTTTGCTAATTAATAACTAGATATCTATTATCTGGCTTATAGTTTAGCCTTCAGAAATTGAAAACTGGAAAGTATCTGCGATACCTATTGCTAGGGTAAAGTTTCTAAGGTTAAACAATTCTGGATTTAGTAAAAAAAGATTTAAAGGGAAAAAAAAATGAGCTCAAGGATTTGTAAAATATTATGTAAAGAGTATATTGTTCTTTATCCTATACATGATGATGATGTTGATGACAATATGTTTATATAGTTCCCACTACATGTCACATACTTAGAAATATTATCTTCACAATAGCCTTTCGAGTGAGATGTTATCATTGTCTTAATTTTATGGGTGAGGAAACTGTTACAAACAAGCTTTTATTACTTTTCTAGGATCACACAAGGGATAAGTAAGTATCTGAGACTAGATTTGAACTCAGGTATTCCATACTTTGGGCCTTCCACACTGACAATTGTGTTATCTAACTTCACCCAAAAGATAGCTATCTGGAAATGAAAACCTTTTAGTTTAGAAATTAGTAGTCATGCTGATGATTTTGTGTACTTCGTGTACAACTCAAGATATGATCTTATGATGTCATTAGTCCTCTTCAAAAATGAATGGTAAACAACCATCACATCAACAGCAACAAATAACAATGGGAGAGTTAAAAGAAATTGGCAGGAAAGAAAATTTATTAAATCCTTTGTATGTTTTTAGTGATTTATTTTTTAAGCATTTTACTGTTTAAGAAAAACAGATATATTCATTGCAACTTATAAAACCCTTCTAGCTGAGTACAATTAGAGCTGCTAGATTAGAATTAGGTTCTGTAAATAAGGATTTCTTTTTACAATAAATATGTTTTTGTGCAAAAATCAAAAGAAATTAATAATGACGAGTCAGAAAACAAAACAAGGGAAATTTTTTTCACATAAGGGCATGTTTATTTTCTTCATTTTCTAAAAACTTAAAAAAGCCAAAAACACAAACAAAAAACCCCTATAGGTTTTAACCCAGAAAAGTGTGACAGTATTTGCTCTTCCCTGAGGAAGAGATAGCTGAGCCAGAAACTGGAAGCTGTGTATACTAAAGTTAAAGAGAATCTGGCAAAATGCCCATTCCTTGTATGGTCTATATTCATACACATTTCATGATCTAAAAATCAAAAACACAAAGAATTTAATTAAGAAAGGACAGCTAGGTAACACACAGGAAATTAAATGGAAAATAGAATCATCCTCAGTCCTCCTGTCCCCTTATTAGATGGATATTATCTCTTATATACATGTTTTAGTGAATAACTAATTACCAAGCAATCTCATGAGGTCATTGTTAAAAACCTAAATGTCAGCATTAAGATCTGTTTTTCCTTTTTTGTTGCAGGAATTTGTCATTGCTCTGGAAAGGAGTTACCTGCTCCATCTATGGAGAGTCAGTCTTCTGAAAAGTTCCATTCTTCTATAGTTCCTGTAGTCTAAATACCTCAAATATTATCTGGAATTCAGTTAACTCCTGTTCAGTAAGCTAGGTACCACAACATCAGATTTCACCAGCTATCTGGCAATGTTCTTGGTATGTTCTTCGTGGTAAGAAAGAATCCTGTATTTATGGGCTATCTCCGGAAAGGATATTTACTTTTTTTTATCAGACATGTTTTGATACAATCCATAAACTATTCAGGAGATAATGCAAAATCTGAGAAAACCACAAAGCAACATATCAAATGATAAGTGAGTTAGAGAACTGCTAATTAGTGTGCTACATCTAAGGGAAAAAGATTTTAATGACCTGGAAAGATCAAGAATGGTTCATAGAAAAGGTTATGTGTACATTGATATGATCAGAACCAGAAATAATAAAATGAATTCATGGTGAGGAATTTGTTATGCCAATGAATATTGACATCTTTTCTGTATCAGGATTTGTTAGTACATGAGGGCAATTCCTACAATGAGTAAAGGTGATCCTGGTAGATTGCTTGAGTTCAGTAATGAGCTCTATAGGGCAAAACAGATCAGGTATCCTCATTTAATTTTGCATTAATATGGAGCGACTCCCTAGGAATGAACAACTACCCAGAGATTTACTAAATTTTTATACTAATCACCACTGGAATTCAGTTATAGTATCCATTTCATCTCCATACTGACAAGATGAAGTGATAGTGAGGGAGAAAGGATGGTAAGATTCTACATACAACCAGTATGCATTTCAGGAGGACTTAAGTCCAGATCTTTTAAAAATTAAGGTCAGTTTTCAATCAACTATGTCATGCATTTATCAACAAACATTAAAAGGCAGAGTAGAAAAAAATATATTGTACTCACACGTATTCCATCCAGTTATTAAACACCCTATATCACTAATATCATGATGAAAAACAAAATAAAACAATTTTTGCAACCTTCTCTAGACAAAAGTTCATTCCTCATTTCAAGACAATAGTCTGAGAAAGGGAAAAGATATTTCTTTCTTTTTTTAAATCTTTTTATTTTATATATATATATATATATATATATATATATATATATATATATATATATATATATATATATATATATATATATATATATATATATATATATATATATATATATATATATATATATATATATATATATTATTGACAGAACATATGCTTGGGTAATTTTTTACAACATTATTGCTTGTACTCACTTTTGTTTCAACTTTTCCCTTCCCTCCCTCCACTCCCTTCCCTAGAAGACAAGCAGTCTTATACATGTTATAGTTATTAGATGTTATAGTATTATGTTACATAGTATTAGATGTTTCTTTTGAAAGCATCAGAAATAGAACCCAGGTTTCAAAGCAATGCAAATGAAATGAAACTCTAGATTTTTCATTATTCAGTTTTTTTTGGTCATGTAAAACTCTTTATGAGAAAAACAGGGTAAGGTGATTTGTTTTCTTTTGTTTTTTAAATTTATTTATTAATTTTCAAATTTTACTTTCATAATATTTTGATTTTTATTTTCCCCCTTCTTTTCTTCCATCCCCTTTCCCCTCCTCAAGATGGCAAAATCACACACACACACACACACACACACATACACATATATATATATATATATATATATATATATATATATATATATATAATTTTTATAGGTAAAATCATAGTTTGTATATTTTGACATTAGTCATGTGAAAGAAGAATCAGAACAAAAGGGGGAAATCATGAGAAAGAAAAAACAACAAAAAATGAAAATAGTATGTATTCAGACTTTATAGTTCTTTCTCTGGATATAGATAGCATTTTCCATCATGAATCTTTTAGAATTGTCTTAAATCATTATATTTCTGAAGAAAACAAAGTCCATCCAAGTTGATCATCACACATTATTGCTGTTACTATATATAATATTCTCCTGATTCTGCTCACTTTACTTACCATCAGTTCATGTAAGTCTTTTCAGATTTTTCTGAAATCTCTTAAGAATAATAATATTCCTTTACATTCTTGTACTACAGTTTGTTCCTAATTAATGGACATTCTTTCCAGTTCCAATTCTTTGTTATAGGATGAAGTGATTAGAACTCAGGAAGATGAGTCTTTCTGACTTCAACACTCTAGCCACTGTATCTGCCTCTAATAAGCATCTGAATATAGTTTACAAAGTAAAGATTTTCTCCATATACTTGTTTTTGAAATCCAAACTGTTAACTAGCTTAAATGATGTTTAGGCAAACAATATTATCAAGTGTCCCAACACCTAATAGTTCAACTTATTGCAGATATATGGAAGAAAAAATGTTTCCTATTAGAGATCTCCTGTAGTGTTTCTTATTTATCTGCATCTGGAACATCTGTGCTCTGTTCAGAATGCTGCCAGCTTTTGCTCATTACTGTCTCCTTAGAATTACAGATGTGCTGTGTTCTTCCCTAGGGAGTCACACTTTGGTAAACAAATTCTTCCAAATTCATAAACTTCTCTGATATTAACATGAGATACAGACTGACCTGGTCAACTGGCCAAATTCAAAACTTACAAATAAACCCTAAGTTTCTTGGGAAAGAAAAACAAGTAAGCAATTAACTTCTTCAGGTGGGAAATGAGGCTCTAAAAAAGGAAAATTTTATTTTTAATTAAATTTTTGATGCTACATATGATGGGATTCTGATCTTAAAGGAGAGTAGAAATGAAACACTATTGCTATGGATTTCTTGAAAAAAGGAACAGAGGCAATATGCAAATAAGAACAGTCAAGAGCCCAATGTTTCAATTTAAACTTACAAACTCAAGACTAGTAAGAATTAAAATTACACCATTTTCATGACAGGAGGTGTCTTAGTAACAGTCATCAATTCAATTTCAGTGAGTCCAATTTTTGATCCTTTTACTCTCTGTAAAGTGTTCTTAGAAAAGATGAATAAACTATGGCTATGTCTAGTATCTTTCTCCCTTTCTGTTCTCTGCTTCTGTCCTGTTTTTTTCTTTCTCCCTCCTCCTTTCTTTCCTCTTTCCCAGCTTTCCTTCCTTCTTTCCTTCTTTTCTCCCTCCCTTTCTTTCTTTCTTCTTTCTTCCTTCCCTCCCTTCCTTCTTTTTTTCCCTCTCTCCTTTCTTTTCTCCCTCCCTCCCCCTTTGCCTTCCTTCCTTCCTTCCTTCCTTCCTTCCTTCCTTCCTTCCTTCCTTATTTCCTTATTTCCTTCCTTCCTTCCTTCCTTCCTTCCTTCCTTCCTTCCTTCCTTCCTTCCTTCCTTCCTTCCTTCCTTCCTTCCTTCCTTCCTTCCTTCCTTCCTTCCTTCCTTCCTTCCTTCCTTATTTCCTTCCTTCCTTCCTGCTTTCCTTCCTTCCCTCCCTCTCTTCCTCCTTCCCTCCCTTCCTCCCTTCCTTCCTTTCTTCCCTCTCTCTTTCCTTCTCTCTCTCCTTCCTTCCTTCCTCCCTCCCTCCCTTCCTTCCTTCCTTCCTCCCTTCCTTCCTTCCTCATGTGTATTTAAACTATTCCATTGATCTACCACTCTATTCCTTAGCCAGTACCAAGTAGTTTTCATGACTGCAGCTTTATCATATAGTTTTAGGACTTATATTGCTAAGCCCCATCTTTTGTATTTCTTTTCATTAATTCCCTTGCTATTCTTGGCTTTTTGTTCTTCCAGATGAATTTTGTTGTTGTTGTTGTTTTTTTTTTTTCTAATTCTGTAAAACAATGCTTTGGAAATTTGATAGGTATGACAATAAACAAGTAGAACACTTTAGGCAGAATTGTCACTTTTATTATGTTAGTTTGGCATAACCATGAATAAATGATATTTTTCCAATTGTTTAGATCTGACTTTATTCATATGAAAAGTGTTTTGTAATTGTGCTGGTATGGTCCTTGGGTTTGTCTTGGCAGGTAGATCCTCAAGTATATTATGTTTTCTAAATTAATTTTAAATGGTATTTCTCTTTCTATGTCTTGCTCATGAGCACTATCAGTTGCAGAAAGCTAAAGAGAATGGGGGAACTCTGGGCAAGGTATAAGACCTTTCACCCCAGAGGGAACCTGCTGACAATGTCTGATTTGGCTCCCTTTGGTGTTCTTACTTTTCCTGAGAAGTCAAGGAGGATGTGACCCTTTGTGTTCTGCTTGAAGCAAGGGATACCTACAGTAAGAGGAATTTACACATCAATAGCAGGGTGCTTATAGTTAGCACTTATTCAGCATGAATGATGGTATAATGGTTCTCTAGTTGGCATGTGCTGTAATGATGTACTCATACTGAGGTATTTAAGGGCTGAGAGGGCTGGAAATAGAGACACTCCATCTTTGACATCCTGGTGGCTCTCCTGCCTACTTCACTCCTCCACTAAGAGCAAGGCTGTTCCGAAATCCTCCAGAGAGCTAGTGCATTCACTACATTTTGGTGCCCAATGTGGGGCACAAGATTCACAAGAAATAAAGAAGCAGCAGCAGTCAAGAGCTGTTCGTGAGTAGGATCCTCCCAAGAGAGTTCCTTTGGTAATACATGGGGAAGGAAAGGGAGAAGAGACCTGGTAAGACGATTTTAGTTGAGGTAATTAAATGGGCCAACAAATCAACAGGACAAGACAGGACACTGATAAGAGACTTATGAAAAATACCTGTTCTGACTGTAGTCCTCTTCTCTGTTTGAAAGTTTGCCTCCATGACATCTCACAAGATTCAACACCTGCTATAGTGCTGAAAAAGTCATTAATGACTTGTTCAATTTTTTTCCCAATTTTTAAAAAAATATATATTTATTTAATTATTTTATACAAAAATTTTATGCATAGGTAATTTTCCAGCATTGACAATTGCAAAACCTATTGTTTCAACTTTTCCCCTCCTTTCCCCAACCATTCCCCCAGATGGCAGGTTGACGAATACATGTTAAATATGTTAAAGCATAAGTTAAATATAGTTTATGTATACATGTCCAAATAGTTTTTTACTGTACAAAAAGAATCAGACATTGAAACAGTGTACAATTAACTTCGAAGGAAATCAAAAAAGTAGACTAAATATATAGGGATTAGGAATTCTATGTAGCAGTTTATAGTCAACCCCCAGAGTTCTTTCACTGGTTCAATTCATTACTGCTTTATTGAAACTGATTTGATTCATCTCATTGTTGGACAGGGCCTCGTCCATCAGAATTGATCATCATATACCATTGTTGTTGAAGTATATAATTATCTCCTGGTCCTGCTCATTTCACTCAGCATTAGTTCATGTAAGTCTCTACCGGCCTTTCTGAAATTATCCTGTTGGCCATTTCTTACAGAACAATAATATTCCATAATATTCATATACAACAATTTATTCAGTCATTCTCCAATTGATGGACATCCATTCATTTTCCAGTTTCTGTCCACTACAAAGAGGACTGCAACAAACATTCTTGTACATATAGGTTTCTTTCCCTTCTTTAAAATCTCTTTGGGATATAAGCCCAGTAGTAACACTGCTGGGTCAAAGGGTATGCACAGTTTGATAACTTTTTGAGCATAGTTCCAAATTGCTCTCCAGAATGGCTGGATATATTCACAATTCCACCAACAATGTATCAGTGTCCCTGTTTTCCCACATCCCCTCCAATATTCTGCATTATCTTCCTGTGAGAGGTAGACTATCCTCTGTTCCTCTAATCTATTTATGGTCTCATTCTTTATGCCTAAATCATGGACCCATTTTGATCTTATCTTGGTATATGGTGTTAAGTGTGGATCCATATCTAATTTCTGCCATACTAATTTCCAGTTTTCCCAACAGTTTTTTTCAAATAATGAATTTTTATCCCAAATGTTGGTATCTTTGGGTTTGTCAAACACTAGATTGCTATAGTTGTGTTTTTTTTTTTTTTTTTTTGTCCTTTGTACCTAATCTGTTCCACTGACCGACTGGTCTATTAGCCAATACCAAATGGTTTTGGTGACTGCTGCTTTATAATATAGCTTTAGATCAGGTACAGCTAGACCACCTGCATCTGATGTTGTTGTTTTTTTTTTTTTTTTTTTTTTTTTTTTTTTTTTCATTAATTCCCTTGAAATTCTCAACCTTTTATTCTGCCATATTAATTTTGTTGTTATTTTTTCTAGGTCATTAAAATAGTTTCTTGGGAGTCTGATTGGTATAGCACTAAATAAATAGATTAGTTTGGGGAGTATTGTCATCTTTATTATGTTCGCTTGGCCTATCCACAAGCACTGAATGTCTTTCCAATTATTTAAATCTGACTTTATTTTTGTGGCAAGTATTTCATAATTTTGCTCATATAATTCCTGACTTTCCTTTGGTAGATATATTCCCAAATATTTTATACTATCGACAGTTATTTTGAATGGAATTTCTCTTTGTATCTCTTGCTGTTGCATTGTGTTAGTAATGTATGAAAATGCTGAGGATTTATGTGGATTTATTTTGTATCCTGCAACTTTGTTAAAGGTATGGATTATTCCTAACAGCTTTTGAGCAGAATCTCTAAGGTTATCTAAGTATACCATCATATCATCTGCAAAGAGTGATAGTTTGGTTTCCTCATTACCTATTCTAATTCCTTTAATTTCTTTCTCAACTCTTATTGCCAAAGCTAGCATTTCTAATGTAATATTGAATAATAATGGTGATAGTGGGCAACCTTGTTTCACTCCTGATCTTATTGGGAATGGTTACAGTTTATCTCCATTACATATGATGTTTACTAATGGTTTTAAATAGATGCTACTGATTATTTTACAGAAAAGTCCATTTATTCCTATACTCTCAAGTGTTTTTAATAAAAGAGTTTCAATGTTTTAATGGATGTTGGATTTTATCAAATGCTTTTTCTGCATCTATTGAGATGATAATATGTTTTTTGTTAATTTGGTTATTAATATGGTCAATTATACCAGTAGTTTTCCTAATATTGAAGTAGCCCTGCATTCCTAGTATATATGCTACTTGATCATGGTGTATTATCCTGGGGATGATTTTCTGTAGTCTTTTTCTAATATCTTATTTAATATTTTAGCATCAATATTCATTAAGGATATTGGTCTATAGTTTTCTTTCTCAGTTTTCAACATACCTGGTTTAAGTATCAGTACCATGTCTGTGTCATAAAAGGAATTTTGTAGGACTCCTTCATTCCCTATTTTTTCAAATAGTTTATATAACATTGGGCCTAATTGTTCTTTAAATGTTTGGTAGAATTCACATGTAAATCCATCTGGTCCTGGGGATTTTTTCTTAGGGTCTTGATTAATAGCTTGTTCTATTTCTTTTTCTGAAATGGGACTATTTATGCAATTTATTTCCTCCTCTGTTAATCTGGGAAGCCTATATTTTTGGAGGTATTCATCCATTTCACTTAGGCTATCAAATTTATTGGCATAAAGTTGGTCAAAGTAACTCCTTATTATTGCTCTAATTTCCTCTTCATTGGTAAAAAGTTCCCCCTTTTCATTTTTTAAGACTACCAATTTGATTTTCCTCTTTCCTTTTTCTGATGAGATTTACCAAAGGTTTATCTATTTTATTGTTTTTTTCATAAAACCAACCCTTAGTTTTATTGATTAATTCAATAGTTTTTTTTTTTTTTTTTTTTTTTTTTTTTTTTTACTTTCAATATTATTAACTTCTCCTTTTAATTTTAGAAGTTCAAGTTTAGTATTGGAGGATTTTAATTTGTCTTTTTCTACCTTTTTATGTTGCAAGCCTAATTCATTGATCTTTTCTTTATTTTATTCAAGTAAGCCTCTAAAGATATAAAAGTTCCCCTTATTACTGCTTTGGCTGCATCCCACAGATTTTGAAATGATTTCTCATCATTGTCATTATCTTGAGTGAAATTATTAATTGTGTCTATAATTTTCTGTTTCACAAGCATTCTTTAAGATGAGATTATTTAGTTTCCAATTACTTTTTGGTCTATTTACCCATAACTTTTTATCAAATGTAGATTTTATTGCATCATGATCTGAAAAGAAAGAATTTACTGTTTCTGACTTCCTGCATAGGTCTTTATGTCCTAATATATGGTCAATTTTTGTATAGGTTCTATGAACCTATACAAACCATTCAGTTTTCTCATTAGATCTATCATAGCTAATTTTTCTAATATCCTATTTACTTCTTTATTTATTTTTTCTTGTTTTGTGGTTTGATTTATCTAATTGCGAGGGTGTAAAGTTGAGATCTCTCATTATTATAGTTTTACTGTCTATTTCTTCTTGCAACTCTCTTAACTTCTGCTTTAGGAAGTTTGATGCTATACCACTTGGTGAATATATGGTTAGTATTGATATTGCTTCATTGTCTATGCTACCCTTTAGCAGGATCTAGTTTCCTTCCTTATCTCTTTTAATTAGATCAATTTCTGCTTTTGCTTGATCTGAGATAAGGATGGCTACCCCTGCTTTTTTGACTTCACCTGAAGCATAATAGATTCTTCTCCAGCCTTTTACCTTTACTCTGCATGTATCTCCCTGCTTTAAGTCCTGTAAACAACATATTGTAGGGTTCTGACTTTTGATCCAGTCTGCTATCCATCTCCGCTTAATGGGAGAGATCCCATTCACATCAGCAAAAATATTTTAAAACATTCTGGAGTTGATATTCATTTAAACAGTAGTTATATACACTTAACAATTCAAGATATATTGGCAGGGAAATAGAACTCTTATTGTGACCAGATTAAACTATAGATTGTGTAGGAAGAAAAAAGAAAAACATGAAAACTTTAGAAAATTGACCGTAGCCACAGGACAGTATAGTAGTAATGGCAGACACACACTCTGAAATTCCCACATCTTCTCAACTCTTCATGTTAGTACAGGTATATGCAGTCAAAATTGTTCACTCATAAATATGGTGAGCTGAATTACAATATATTGGATACATGGGATCAGTAATGATAGTGGCAAGTGAAATGGCATGGGAATGCCAGAATCTGTTTTTTTCTTATTTCCAATTGAATTTTTCCTAAGTTTACCTTTGATTTCTTAATAATTTAATTGTGGGGATATTCTGCCATTACATAACATAATATAACATAAAGACCTATTCTTGGATCCACAGGTTAGAAATCTCCAGAATTTAAAAGTCTAACATTAAAATAAACATTTATTTCCTGCCTGAATTATAGCTTGATTTGCAAAAGAACTTTGAATTTTTTCCCCTAATATTTACCAGTTTCTATGGTGACAGATGCATTAAGGTGGAAGAAATAAACAATTATATAGAGAACTTCAGCTGCCCTCTCACATATGTGGATCCCTGAGGAATCAATAACCCTGACATTTTTTGACATGCCATGGAAAAAATGAATTGATGTATATAAAATGTACGACATTGCTTTAAAAGATGTTTATAAAAAGATTGCTTAAGGGAAAAATACTCTCCCATTAATAAAAGTATATTAAGAATCTCTGGGATCCTAATTACTGTTACCCAAGTGACTTCTCCTAGTGTTTCCTGTTATATCATAGGCCTATATGATTTTCTTAATCAGTGACATGATTATTTCGGCTTCTTTTCATCCAAAAGCCAAGATACCATTATCATCTGAAGTTGATGAAACATTTATTTACATGTTAAAGAAGGAGTAGTTATGAGTCATTATATTTGAATTCCATAAATGGGAACCACCTTATATCTGTAGATGATAGAACTGTACTGAAGTGATCTAAACTCTCTGGTGAGAATGAGATTTAGGCAGAGAATGGTGCTGGATAGAAGGATTCCTATGACTTACCTTGTTCCCCCTCCCAATAACCATTAAATTTTGACCTTTAAGAAAGTTAGTAATTACCTTATCTATTCATAAATGTTTATTAAATCTTAAAATGTGCAAGACTCAGTATACAAACTGATACAGGATACAAGGATACAGTATACAAAAGATACAGGATACAAAAATGAAAAAAATATATAGTATACATATATATGTATGTATATATATGTATATATATACACATATATAAGGTAACATTATTTATATAGATACATATATATATATATATATATATATATATATATATATATATATATATATATATATATATATATATGAATTTTAATCTTTTTTTTGTCTGTGAATTGAGTATGCTCATTTGATATTTAGGGAGTATCTCATTCCAATTCAAACCCTACAATTAAAATGAAAGTTATCACCATAACATTTCATTTATCATATTTACCTTTGAATAAAGAAATGGAGATGGGGTTAGAGTTGAAAGGGGCCATAGAAATCTAATACAGTCCTATAAATTTATTTTGTACATGAAGAAACAGATTCCCAGAGAAGGGAAATAAATTGCACCATTCATGTAATTAATGAATGGTGGAGCCTAGAGTTATATTCATGTCCTGTGATTTTGTCTATGCTTTTTTCCAGTCCAATAAGCATATATGAGAACATGAATTCATTCAATTATCATTTAAGTAGCTCCTACCTCTTATTCATCTTGTCATATTTGATGATATAAAGGCATATATTAAGCTTTCACATAGGCTTTTCTAATATAAGTACTACTTTTACATAATATGTGTGCATGAGTATTCGTGAGTGGGGATAAGTCAAATTCACAATATATTCAAAGTAGATACAAAGTAATTTACAGAAGAAAGACATTCACATTAACAATTTTCTACTCACCCAGGCATATTTTGATACCGCTGGGATAGCTTTAGATATATGTAAGTCTTCCAAGCTTTCCCAACATCATTCTCCTAAATTTAATCAATACGAACCCTGCCTAACACTTCAATCACCCAAAGGTGCTGGCTCTTGAGAGTCAATTATTAAATTTTCTGTGTGAACATTTAGACTTCAAAAATAAGCAAACATTATATATCTGGACTTGATTTATTGTTTTCTTAATTATCTAAAATTAAAATGTGATGGAAAAATCTCAATGTAGATTAAAACTAAAATATACAGTGTAAACATTTTTAAGTTTTGAAGGACTTCCTATTAAATACTCACCAGTACATCAATCTTTATTTAGGGCACATAAAGCAGTCAAATCAAAACTAAAATCAGTTCTCAATGACCTAAACAGAAAAGAAAAAGTAGAAATAAATGAAGCAACAGATATCAGAATTGGAATTTTAGAGAGTGTAATGTGCTGTTGTCTCCAGAAACTGCCAATCACTCTCTGGTCTAGAGTAGACTTCTTCCTCCAGAGAGCCGCCTCAACTCTGACCTAGAGCAGAGACCCCCTTTCTCTGGAGTGCTGCCCTCTTTTATCCTCCCAGAGAATGGGCGTGAGATACTGCAAGGGCTTCTGGGAAAAAATACTTCAACCAATGAACTTGCTCCTTCTAAGCATGCCAGCTCCTCCCCCAGAAGTTCACAAGTAAAACTCCCAGTAAAGGCCAGAACTAGAGAATTGTTAAGTACCGACTTAGCACTTACTAAGAACCTAAAATCTCCCCCTTTCTTTTGATTTAGAGCATAGGGTGGTCATGACCTTGGAACATAAATCCATCAATATGAGAGGCATTACACATAATTACATAGATTACATAAACACATAGTAACATGGTAACATAATACATGCTAGAAGTATGTAACAAATAACAAGATCAAATAATCATAAATTGAGAATTTATAAATGTCCATAAGTCCATTGTCCATTAGTCTCATCTTGTGTTAGGAAATCCAATGATTCATGCTGGTTTTAAAGTTCTTGAACAGTCTTCTTATTAGCCATGCTCTTTCAGTGTCAGATGTTTCTTAGATTTTCTCCTTTGTTTTGAGGTCTTTCTCTTTTTCTGTCTCTCTCCAGGTGCTTATTGCCACCTATCTGTTTCCTTCTACATCCCACAAAATCTGCAAAAGGTTTATTGGTATCTTGCTCTATTTTAGTGAAAGCCTCTACTCGATCTTTCTGTCCCAAGCTTTTTTAATTTGCTCACATATTGTCATGGTATAATTAATCTGTTCTGAATTCTCTCCATACTGACCTTCACCAGCTAAGTGCTCAAAAGTGAATTTTGTGTTAACTCCTATTTCCAAATTGCATCTGACTTGGATTTTACATAATTCATAAAACTCTGCAAGCCATAACAAATTTTGTCCAGGTTCTAGGCATGTCCTTGCTATGGATTTCCAATCATTTGGGGTTAGGACTTCATAAGACAAATCTTCTAATAACAGTTTAACATAAGCTGATGTATCCCCATAAAGGGTACAACCTTTTTTCAAATCTTTAATTTTATTTAAATCTAAAGATTTATATCTTCTCCTTTTTTGACCTACATAATCAATCTCTTCAATCACAGGATATGCATGTATAAAATCACTTATATCCTGTCCTTCTCTCTTAGCTTTAACCAATGCTTTTTCTAATCTTGTCATAGCCTTAGGCTGCTTCACAGGCAATTCTGTTTGTGTTTCTGCCTCTTCCCCTCCTCCTTCTTGCTCCACCCCTGAAGGGTTAATTGAGGGAAAAGATGGCAAATATTCCTGTTGCTCAGAATTTTACCTAACTTCATTGTTATCTGGTTCATCCTTTTCACCTAGTTTAGTTGACACCTTCCCATTTTGCTCCTTCTTCTCTTCCTTTAGAATAACAATTTTTAAAGCCATTTGGATTAAATTGTAGGTATGAAGTGTATGTTTGGAAATTGAGTTTGGTTTGGAATTGTAGTATTCACCTAATTGCTTTCCTACTAATTCCCATTCATATGGATCCAATTCTTCTTCCAGAGAAAAACAAGGACATATGACCTTCACAGTTTTGAAAAGTTCAGTAATCTCCTCCAAAATTATAATCAATCCTTGGCTTTTCATAACCTTGATGATGCTCTCTAAACATTTTCCTTGAACAGAAGGTGTTTGCCCCATTTCACTTTAAAAGATTTCTGGTTTAGCCCTTAACAAGATAAGTTCCTTATTTGTCTATTAGAACGCTCACTTAATCTTTAACAAAGTTTCCTTGTTATTCACAGTTCTGGGTCAGAGAGACTGAGATTTGGATGGGAGGCTTTTCCACTGGAATCAGGATTGTGTCTGTCCCTGTTCGGGTGCCAAATTGGGATGGTCTGGTCTAGCTCCACTGAAGGGCTCAGAATAAGTCCTTGTCAGGATAAACAAAAGTCCTTGCCCCACATTGTGGACGCCAATATGTAATGTGCTGTTGTCTCCAGAGACTGCTGATCGCTCTCTGGTCTAGAGGAGAGATTTCTTCTTCCAGAGAGCCGCCTCAACTCTGACCTAGAGCAGAGACCCCCTATCTCTGGAGTGCCGCCCTCTTTTATCCTCCCAGAGAATGGGCGTGGGATAATGCAAGGGCTTTTGGGAAAAAATACTTCAGCCAATGAACTTGCTCCTCCTAAGCATGCAAGCTCCTCCCCCAGGAGTTCACAAGTAAAACTCCCAGTAAAGACCGGAACTAGAGAATTGTTAAGTACCGACTTAGCACTTAGTAAGAACCTAACAAGAGAGTATGGGAAGGACATCTGTCTTTTCAGTTTTATATACAGTTATTTGTCCTATGTTCTCAAAGATGACCAATGATATCAGAGGGGTATGTCTTGATTTGCAAGTGAATTGGACTTACCCTGAGGCAGAACTGTGTAAAGTCATCAGTCTCATTCTCTCTTCCTAGGACATCTGACTCCAGTGGCAAGAAAGGTTAAGAAAACTGGAGGTGAACCCAAATGCAGTGGGAGATTTAGGATTTTTCAATCTAAGACTTTTTTTCAGGTCTTAATTAGAGTGAAACAATACCCATTCAGTGACTTAAGGATAAGTAAAGAAATGAAGCAAAATATGGCCTAGATTGCCTACTCAAAAAAAAAAAAAAATAATAATAATACAATAAATAAATAAATAAATAAATAAATAAATAAATAAATAAATAAATAAATGAATGAATGAATGAATAAATAAATCAGACTGGGAAGGGAAGCTCCTCAGGCTTTCTTGCTAGAACAGAAAAAAAAATGCTATTTACACTCAATTTGAGCCATCAAAACCCAAACAATAAAACAATAAGCAAATAAAGCTTAGTCTGGGACCAACTATTGGCCAATCAATAAGTCAGAGTGATTTGAGTCTTAAGGCATAGTCTAGTAACTCCATTTGAATGCCAATGAGCTTTATCAAGGTCTTATTTTCCAAAGCTCTGTTTCAAACATTATAAATTAAATTACATGGGACAAAAGAGTAAATTTTCACAATTTTTTAAAATGACAGAGCAAAGATTAAGCAAAATCTACCATTTCAATGTTTCATTTAAAGCATTGGATAAAGGGGGTATTAAAAATGATGATGTGACCCATTAATGAAATATTAGCAGAGTTGTGAATTGGAAACATTTGGGAAAGTAACTTGGAACTACAATCCTAAATGTAGTGAACTGTGTTTAACTTTTAATCCAGATATAGAACTATTATGACTATATTTCAAAAAGATCAAAGAAATGAATAAAGACTTATAGATACAAAAATCTTGATAGTAAATAATTATATAGTATGAAAAACCTGAAATCTATATAGGAACTCAGGAATTGTGGAATAGCTGAATAAGTTATTTCAGTATTTCAGTATTCCAACTATTTGCAAACCCATTTGGATATTTTTTGTTTTTGTTTTTGTTTGTTTATTTATTTATTTATTTATTTGTTTATTTATTTTTTATTTATTTTTGTTAGAGAAACTGGAGTGGTTTGTCATTTTCTTCTCTATCTCATTTTACAAACGAGGAACTTAAACAGAATTATGTGATAGATTTAGAGTCACACAATAAGTTTCTGAAGCTAGACTTGAACTCAGAAGTATGAATCTTTCTAACTCTAGCCCAAGTATTCTGTCCACTGTGCTATTTAGTTGCCTTGCTGAATATATGGTATATTAATAATAATATAATAATGATACAGTTGTGTTATAAGAAATGAGTAAAAGGATAGTTTCAGAGAAGTTTGGGAAGATATGTGAGAAATTATTCAGAGCACAAGTAAGGACAACAAATAAATGAACATTTTAAGGGGGGAAAAACCTCAGATCAATGAAATTATCAACTATGATATTATGCGGATAGTATTGAAATAGTCTTTTGACTTCTGATAAGAAAGGGTATAGATTCAAGGTGTAAAGGAAGATATTTATACACATACATACATACATATGCACATGTATACATATAGTGATATGCATTTTCATATTACATACACATATATGTGGTTATTTATGTGTATAAATAACATTCCATATATATGCACCTAATGCATTTATGAATATGTGTATATATCCCATATGTATATAATATATTTGTGTTTAAGTCCTTATGCTATATGTATATGTATATAAATGTATCCACATATATGTATATTGTATATTTATACATATACTTATACACAAACATATACACACTCACCATTCAATAACAGCTATTAGAAGAAATGAATGACAATATAGAATAAATTAGGTTCATTTACCATACATTTTAAACTGATATGTTCTGTATGATATATCATCTAGATATAAAACATATTTGACACAATTTAGAAAAGCATAGGGAAAATATCTCTAAGATCTATGGATAGGAGAAGAGTTCATTACTAAAAAAGGAATATAAATGATTGCAGGAGAGAAAAAAATGTATAATTTTCATTGCAATGAATTTTTTTTGCATTAGTAAATTGAATAAAATTAAAATTAAAGATAAATCAAATTTCCAGGAAAAAATGTATGTCAAGTTTATCTGATACAACCTTACTTCTAATCCATTTTGGAATGGATTTGCATTTACAAAAATAAAAACAGCACCTTCCTAGTTGATAGTCTAAGGATATTTGCAGGTTGATAGTCCTCAAGGAAAGAAACACCTGTTATCTATAACCATTTGAAAAAATTCTTCAAATCACTAATTAGATATATTTGAATTAAAACAATTCTAAGATGCCACTTCACATGATTCAAAGTAGCAAACATAACAGAAAATGAAAATTATAAATGTTGGCAGTATTGCAGAAAAATAGGCATATTGATATGCTGTTGGTAGAACTGTGAATGAGTACAACCAATCTGAAAATGATGTCAAAGTATACACAAAATATTACGGAAAACTATATGCCCTTCGACCCAGGTATAGCATTTCTTGATCTATATTTTTTATTATAGCTTTTTATTGACAAAACATATGCATGGGTAATTTTTCAACGTTCACCCTCACAAAACCTTCTGTTCCAACTTTTCCTCTCCTTCCCTCCACTCCCTCTGCCAGATGGCAGGTAGTCCCATACATGCTAAATATGTTAAAGTATATGTTAAATACAATATATATATATATATGTATATATATATATATATATATAGAGAGAGAGAGAGAGAGAGAGAGAGAGTTATATATAGTTATATATATATATATATATATATATATATATATATATATATATATATATATAGTTATATAGTTATATAGTTATATTGTTATATAGTTATCTTGCCGCACAAGAAAAATCAGATTTAGAAAATCTCTTAACTTGAGAAGAAAAACAAAAATGCAAGCAAACAATAACAGAAAGAGTGTAAATACTGTGTTGTGGTCCATACTCATTTCCCAGTATTCATTCTCTGGGTATAGTTGGTTCTGTTCATTACTGATCAATTGTAACTGATTTGGAACCTCTCATTGTTGAAGATAGCCACTTCCATCAGAATTGATACTGGTATAGTATTGTTGTTGAAGTGTATAATGATCTCCTGGTTCTGCTCATTTCACTTAGCATCAGTTCATGTAAGTCTTTCCAAGCCTCTCTGTATTTATCCTGCTGGTCATCTCTTACAGAATAATTTTCCATAACATTCATATACCACAATTTAGTCAGCCATTTTCCAATTGATGGGCATCCATTCAATTTCCAGTTTCTAGCCATTATGAAAAGGGCTGCCACAAACATTTTTGCACATACAGGTCCCTTTCCCTTCTTTAATATCTCTTTGGGATATGAGCCTAGTAGTAACACTGCTAGATCAAAGGGTATGCACAGTTTGATAACTTCTTGAGTAGAGTTCAAAATTGCTCTCCAGAATGGTTGGATCCATTCACAATTTCACCAACAATGTAGCAGTGTCCCAGTTTTCCCAAATCCCCTCCAACATTCATCATTGTCTTTTCCTGTCATCTTAGCCAACCTGAGAGGTGTGTAGTGATATCTCAGATTTATCTTCATTTTTATCTCTCTGATCAATAACAATTTGGAACACCTTTTCTTATGAGTAGAAATAACTTCAGTTTCTTCATCTGAAAATTGTCTGTTCATATCCTTTGACCATTTATCAATTGGAGAATGGCTTGATTTCTTATAAATTAGAGTCAATTCTTTATATATTTTGGAAGTGAGGCCTTTATCAGAACCTTTAACTGTAAAAATGATTCCCAGTTTATTGTTTCCCTTCTAATCTTGTCTGCATTAGTTTTGTTTGTACAAAAGCTTTTTAACTTGATATAATCAAAATTTTTTATGTGATCAATAATGATCTCTATTTCTTCTTTGGTCACAAATTCCTTCCTCCTCCACAGGTCTGAAAGATAAACTATCCTATGTTCTTCTGATTTATTTATAATTTCATTCTTTATGTCCAGATCATGAACCCATTTTTATTTTATCTCAGTGTATGGTGCTAAGTGTGGGTCACTTGATCTATATTTAAAAGAGATTAAACAAAGAGATAAGGTGTTTGTGTCAAAAAACCCAAATATACAAAATGGAGACTAGTTCACTAATAAATGAAGTAAGGCCAAATTAATTGTGGCATATAAATGTAATGAAATATTATTGTGCTGTAAGAAAATATGACATTGATTATATCAAAAAAGACATGGAAAGTTTCCTATGAATTAAGGCAGAATGGAGAAAAAAGAATCATGAACAAATTATACTATGATATTAACATTACAAAATTAAAACTTCTGATACCTTTTATAAAGTTAGTAGCAATGAAGTGAGCAGAGGAAAGAAAATTTATATAATAACCTCAACACTATAAGGATAAACAATGTTGAAAGCAGAAAGAGCTCAGAGCAGTATATTGATGGTTTTGGAGGACTGATGGTGAATCATTCTATTTTTGGCACACATAGAGGTGATGGATTTACCCTATAGAATCCTTACACACTTTTAAGTATAGCTTTGGAGAAATTTTTTTTGCTTTGATTATGCATATGTGTTACAAGGAAGTTGTTTTTTCTTTTGTTTTGTTTTCTATGGTATGAGGCAAAGAAAAGTGATTTTGCTAATTAGAACATAGAAAGCTGATTGCATTACAGATGGGAAATACCAGAGATACTTTCAAATGAGGTCTATTATTATTGACTTTGCTTAATTGTTTTGATTTATTACAACTGACTTCTCACAAAGTAAGAATAATTTTTAAATGTAATCTAAAAGCAAAATATGCCAATAAAACTTTAAAAATATGAAATATGTGACAAGAAACAGAAAGACAAAAGTGAAGCAATCTTCCTCCTCAAGGAACTTTAAATCTTCAGAAAAGGAAAAATGAAGAAGAGATTATATATAATTAAATATGGAATATATTTTAAGCTGGTGATTCAGACAGGCAAACTCATCAGTTGGGAAGATGTCAATGGAGAATTACCTGGTGATCAATTAGAAATTCCTTGCAGGGCACTAGAGGTTATTTTATTGGCCCTATTCACATATTTTTATATGTCAAAGGCAGAAATTGAATCCAAGTTTTCTTGACTTAAAGACTAGTTATTTACTGTGTCAGGATGCTTTAGTAAACACAGAATAATTGTGAGTATGGCACAAGAGAATTAATTTGTTGGAGTAGAAGGAAGGGGTGTTATAGGAAGAGCATGATACAGGTGGTGGCTCTGAAGATGAGTCATGAACAAAGGTATAGATCCCAAGAAGTAGAAAGTAAGAAAAGATAATATTTCAGTTATGAGGTGTGGGGGGAAAAATCTGTGCAAGTGAAAAGCCATTCAATTATATTTGTAACCAATAAGGTCAGCGTACATAAAAGGTGCTCTAACTTGTCCTATGATTTAATTCATGGGACTTAATGAGAATGAATACATTTCCAAATGTTTATGTTTTCACATGGAAAATAGTAACAAATATTTCAGTTTTTATTCTTCTGTTCCTACTTTTTAAAAATATTTATCTTTGCAATCAAAACCCTAGTATTTAAGTGGTTACTTCAAAAACTTTCTGGTAGTCAAGCACTTGTGGCCCCCAAGAGTCCTCTCTGGAAAAGGATCATTGATTTTGGTCTTTGGGGATAGATTTCTCTTTTTATATTGAGTTTTATTAGGTGCATTAATACATGAAGAACTTAGTTCAATATGTAAAAGGTTCTGTGGTTTTATATGATCTTTTCAAATCTCTATACCTTCTTACACAAAATGATTTTTTTTTTCATTTTTGTGTTTTATAAAACCTTTCATAAAAATATGTGTCTGATGTGCTGGAATTCTTCCTTGGGTTATTGTAACATGTCATAGATAACAGTCTAGCATTCACAACATTAATTTGCTGTCTCTTGTTCTCATTATATGGAATTTTTTTATGTAATTTTTAAAAAATATGTGTCATTACTGATGAAAAACCATAGACTTCTCAAACTCATGGGAATCTTTTCAGTGCTCTTCAAATCATCAAATATTTCTTAATTGTGTAAGCATGAGCAAGTCATCTATCTACTTTGTGCCTCAGTTTCTAAGCTGTAAAATGTAGTTCATAAGAGTACCTATGCAAGACTTGTTTTGAGGATCAAATGAGATAATTTCCAGGAAGCATCCTAGCATATAGATGTTTAAGAAATGCTGGGGCAGAGCCAAGATGGCGGAGAAGATACACGTGATTTTGTGAGCTCCCTTCTTCCCTCAATACCAATTAGTAAAATCAGCCTCAAAAATAATGCTGGACTGATCGAAACCACCAGGACTGGAAACACGACTTACAAGCTGAAGAGAAACTGGAGTTTCAACAGAAAAGGTCCGTTCCAGGGGAGGAAGAAAAAAGGCCAGTACAGATGGTTAGGTGCTAGCACATTGCACCAATCTCGCTGGGGAGGGCTCTGGGATCAGAGAAGCCACTGAGATAGAGGAATCTGACACAGGCTGTTAGCTCTTCTCTGCTTATAAAACAGCAGTTCAGAAGATAAATCAAGCCACTTTAAAATACAAAGCCAGATACTAGAACCACCCCAATCTGGAAGTGACCTAACAGATCTAGACACTGTGGGTGTGGCCGACTTAGGCTGTCCAGGGCTTCACCCGGGGGTAGTTAAGAGACTGAAAAGCGGGGGAACGGCCCAAGGTAACATATAGTGCCTGGCTTGGCTGGAGGCTGTGGAACTCTGCCCCGGAAGTCCCAGAGAAGCAGAACCTTTGGAATAGGGACCACAGTTTCTGGACAGACACTTCAAGTTTGAGCTCAGGGACTTTTCACATCAGCTGCTGATATCCATGCCCCACGGGATGCATTGGCTGGGCTTTGTGTCACCTTTACTGTTCAGTCTTAAACCTCAGGGAAGTGGCCAGGACACACAGTGCCCTCAAAGCACAGCCATGCTAATCAACTCTGAGGCACTTCCGGGGAGGGGGAGGGAAACTCTCTCCCAGAGCTCTCTCTTAGCTCAGGCTCAGGAGCGGCTGCATCCATCTGGTCTGGGAGGAAGCTAGTAAAGAAATAAATAAATAATTTCCTACCCCAAGGACAGACCCCAAAAGCTTTTTTAAATATGAGTAAAAAGCAAAGAAGAACCATTGATTCTTTCTACACAGAGAAAGAGCGGGTATTCAACCCCTAGGAAGTTAATAGCAGAGAGTCAGCAGATAACAGCCTAAAGGGGAACGATTCCTGCCCCCATCACATAACTCTCTCCTAGAAGAGACTATTAAAAAATTAAGAGAGTTTGAATAAAAATGGGGAAAGGAAAGAGAAGCTATGATAGAGAATAACAGTGTTCTGAAATTGGAGTTGGAAAAAATAAAGAATTCACAGGAGATTCAGGGAAACAAAATGTGTGAATTAGAAAAGGTTAAAAAATTACAGGAAAGTAGGATTTCTAAATTGGAGAAGATAAAAAAAATCTCAAGAAAACAGGATTTCTGAATTGGAAAAGATAAAAAACTATCAAGAAAGTAGAATTTCTGAATTGGAAAAAGAAAATAATTCTCTAAAAAAATTAGAGAAATGGAAAAAAATTCAATAGAGCAAAATAATTAATTTAAAAACTCAATTGGGCTTATACAAAAAGAACTAAAAACTGTGAATGAAGAAAATAACTCCTTAAAATTCAGGATGGAACAAATAGAAATGAATTATTCATTGAGAACCCAAGAATCAAACAAAACAATATAAAACAAAACAAAACAAAACAAAACAAAAAAACAAAAAAAACAAAAAAAAAAAAAAAAAAAAAGAAAAGCTGGAGAATAACGTCAAATACTTACTGGGAAAATCTATAGACCTGGAAAATAGCTCTAGGAGAGATAATCTGAGGATCACTGGACTTCCTGAAAACTATGACCAAAAAAGGAGCCTAGATTATATTTTACAGGAAATCATCAAAGAGAATTGTCCAGAGATAATAGAAAAAGAAGGGAAAATAGGGGCCGAAAGAATACATCAAACTCCTTCTGAAAAAGACCCTAAAAAAAGAACTCCAAGGAACATTGTGGCTAAGCTGCAGAATTACCACACAAAGGAGAAAATCTTGCAAGCAACTAGAAAAAAAAAAATTTAAATACCAAGGTGCCACAATAAGGGTCACTCAAGATCTGGCTGTCTCCACATTAAAAGATCGTAGGACCTGAAACCTGATATTCCAAAAGGCAAAAGATCAAGTATTGCAACCAAGAATAATTACCCAGCTATGTTTAGCATTTTTTTTCCATGGAAGAAGGTGGTCATTCAATGAAATAGAGGAATTCCATATGTTTCTAAGAAAAAAACCAAACTTAAACAGAAAATTTGATCTACATCCACAAGACTGAAGAGAAATAGAAAAAGGTACACAGAACTTTTGAGAACTGTATCTGTGTTGTGGATATATAGAAAGTCCACATGGATAATTTGATTTTACTGATATAAAAAAGGGGGGTTTAGTAAAGGAAAGGGAGTAGTATCAAAAAAAGGGGAAGGAGTGATAAAAAGAGGGAAACTACATCCCAGGAAGAGGCATAGAAAATATACCATATCTGAGGGAATTTAGAGAGGGGGAGAAACATTGTGTGAATCTTACTCTCATCAGAAGAGGCTCAAAGAGTAAATAATTGACATATTTGTTTATCAGAGAATTCTCTCTCACCTCATTAAAAGGGGGGAGAGGAAAAGGAAAAGGAAAATGGGAATAAGGGAAGGGACTTGGAGGGAGGGGGGAGGGATACAAAAAAAGGGAGTGCTATGCGTCACAAGTGGGGTCTACAAATTAAATATCAGGGAAGGGAGTCGAGGGGTCAAGGGAAAAAGCATAATCTGGGGATAATATGATGGCAGGAAATACAGAATTAGTAATTTTAACTGTAAATGTGAATGGGATGAACGCTCCCATCAAACGGAGACGGATAGAAGACTGGATCAAAAATCTGAACCCTACAATATGTTGTTTACAGGAAACACACTTAAAGCAGGGAGACACATATAGATTAAAGAAAGAGAAGCTATGATAGAGATTAAAGGTAAAAGGTTGAAGCAGAATCTATTATGCTTCAGGTAAAGCAAAAAAGCTATCCTTATCTTAGATCAAGCAAAAGCAGAAGTTGATCTAATTAAAAGAGATAAAGGAAGGAAACTATATCCTGCTAAAAGGTAGCATAAATAATGAAGCCATATAAATACTAAATATATATGCACCAAATGGTATAGCATATAACTTCCTAAAGCAGAAGTTAAGAGAGTTGCAAGAAAAAATAGACAGTAAAACTATAATAGTGGGAGATCTCAACCTTGCACTCTCAGATTTAGACAAGTCAAACCACAAAACAAATAAGAAAGATATTTAAAAAGTAAATAGAACATTAGAATAATGGTATGATAGACCTTTGGAGAAAACTGAATGGCAATAGAAAGGAATATACTTTCTTCTCAGCAGTTCATGGATCCTATACAAAAACAGACCATATATTAGGACATAAAGATCTCAAAATTAAATGTAGGAAGGCAGAAATAATAAATGCCTTCTTCTCAGATCACAATGCAATAAAAGCTACATTCAGTAAGAAGTTAGGGGTAAATAGACCAAAAAGTAATTGAAAACTTAATAAGCTCCCCTTAAAGAATGCCTGGGTGAAACAGCAAATTATAGAAACAATTAATAATTTCTCCCAAGATAATGACAATGATGAGACATCATACCAAAATCTGTGGGATGCAGCTAAAGCGGTAATAAGGGGAAATTTTATATCTTTAGAGGCTTATTTGAACAAAATAGAGAAAGAGAAGATTAACAAATTGGGCCTGCAACTTAAAAAGCTAGAAAAAGACCAAATTAAAAACCCCCAACCAAAATTTAAACTTGAAATACAAAAACTTAAAAGGAGAAATCAATAATATTGAAAGTAAAATAACTATTGAATTAGTAAAGAAAACGAAGAGTTGGTTTTATGAAAAAACCAATAAAATAGATAAACCTTTGGTAAATCTGATCAGAAAAAGGAAAGAGGAAAATCAAATTGCTAGTCTTACAAATGAGAAGGGGGATGTTTCCACCAATGGAGAGGAAATTAGAGAAATAATAAGGAGTTACTTTGACCAACTTTATGCCAATAAATTTGATAACTTAAGTGAAATGGATGACTTCCTCCAAAAATATAGGCTCCCTAGATTAACAAAGGAGGAAATAAATTGCTTAAATAGTCCCATTTCAGAAAAAGAAATAGAACAAGCTATTAATCAACTCCCCAGGACAAAATCCCCTGGACCAGATGGATTTACATGTGAATTCTACCAAACATTAAAGAACAATTAGCCCCAATGCTATATAAACTATTTGAAAAAATAGGGAATGAAGGAGTCCTACCAAACTCCTTTTATGACACAGATATGGTACTGATACCTAAACCAGGTTGATCAAAAACTGAGAAAGAAAATTATAGACCAATTTCCTTAATGAATATTGATGCTAAAATCTTAAATAAGATATTAGCAAAAATACTTCAGAAAATCAACCCCAGAATTATACACTATGATCAAATAGGATTTATACCAGGAATTCAAGGCTGGTTTAATATTAGGAAAACTATTAGTATAATTGACCATATTAATAATCAAATTAATAAAAAACATATGTTCATCTCAATAGATGCAGAAAAAGCATTTGACAAAATCCAACATCCATTCCTACTAAAAACTCTTGAGAGTATAGGAATAAATGGATTATTCCTTAGAATAATCAGGAGCATATATTTACGACTGTCAGTAAGCATAATATGCAATAGAAATAAACTGCAACCTTTCCCAGTAAGATCAGGAGTGAAACAAGTTTCCCCACTATCACCATTACTATTCAATATACTATTAGAAACGCCAGCCTCGAAAATAAGAGCCGAGAAAGATATTCAAGGAATTAGAGTAGGAAATCAAACTATCACTCTTTGTAGATGACATGATGGTATACTTAGACAACCCCAAAGACTCTGCTAAAAAGCTATTAGAAATAATTCAGAATTTTAGCAAAGTGGTAGGATACAAAATAAATCCACATAAATCCTCAGCATTTTTATATATCACCAACAAAATGCAACAGCAAGAGATAAAGAGAAATTCCATTCCAAACAAATGTTGAGAGTATAAAGTATTTGGGAATCCATCTACCAAAGAAAAGTCAGGAATTATATGAGAAAAATTACAAAACACTAGCAACAAAAATAATGTCAGAATTAAATAATTGGAAAGACATTCAGTGCTCTTGGATAGGCCGAGCAAATACAATAAAGATGACAATACTCCCCAAACTAATCTATTTATTTAGTGCTATACCAATCAGACCCCCAAGAAACTATTTTAGTGACCTAGAAAAAATAACAAAATTCATATGGAAGAATAAAAGTTCGAGAATTGCAAGGGAAGTAAGGAAAAAAAAGTCAGATGAAGGTGGTCTAAGTGTATAGCAGCAGTCACCAAAACCATTTGGTATTGGTTAAGAAATAGACCGGTAGATCAGTGGAACAGATTAGATACAAAGGACAAAAAAGGGTACATCTACAGCAATCTAGTCTTTGACAAACCCAAAGATACCAACATTAGGAATAAAAATTCATTATTTGAAAAAAACTGTTGGGAAACCTGGAAATTCTTATGCAAGAAATTAGATATGGATCCACACTTAACACCATATACCAAGATAAGATCAAAATGGGTCCATGACTTAGGCATAAAGGATGAGATAATAAACAGATTACAGAAACAGAGAATAATCTACCTCTCAGACCTGTGGAGGAAAAAGGAATTTATGACCAGAGGAGAACTAGAGATCATTATTGATCACAAAATTGAAGATTTTGATTATATCAAACTAAAAAGTTTCTGTACAAACAATATTAATGCAAACAAGATTAGAAGGGAAATAACAAATTGGGAAAATATTTTTAAAGTTAAAGGTTCTGACAAAGGTCTCATTTCCAAAATATATAGAGAACTGACCCTAATTTATAAAAAATCAAACCATTCTCCAATTGATAAATGGTCAAAGGATATGAACAGACAATTTTCAGATGATGAAATTGAAACTATATCCACTCATATGAAAGAGTGTTCCAAATCACTACTGATCAGAGAAATGCAAATTAAGACAACTCTGAGATACCACTACACACCTGTCAGATTGGCTAAGATGACAGGAACAAATAATGATGAATGTTGGAGGGGATGTGGGAAAACTGGGACACTAATATGTTGTTGGTGGAGTAGTGAAAGAATCCAGCCATTCTGGAGAGCAATTTGGAACTATGCCCCAAAAGTTATCAAACTGTGCATACCCTTTGATCCAGATTTACTGCTATTGGGCTTATATCCCAAAGAAATACTAAAGAGCAGAAAGGGACCTGTATGTGCCAAAATGTTTGTGGCAACTCT
The DNA here is from genome assembly GCF_048593235.1 of Sminthopsis crassicaudata. Taxonomy (NCBI): domain Eukaryota; kingdom Metazoa; phylum Chordata; class Mammalia; order Dasyuromorphia; family Dasyuridae; genus Sminthopsis; species Sminthopsis crassicaudata. The sequence goes on along the minus strand of NC_133618.1, from coordinate 73,847,822 downwards.
TTTTGTAGTAGCTAGAAACTGGAAGATGAATGGATGTCCATCAATTGGAGAATGGTTGGGTAAAATATGGTATATGAATGTTATGGAATATTATTGCTTTGTAAGAAATAACCAGCAGGAGGAATACAGAGAGGCTTGGAGAGACTTACATCAACTGATGCTGAGTGAAATGAATAGAACCAGAAGATGGCTGTACACTTCTATCTTGTATGAAGATGTATTCTGATGGAAGTGGATATCTTCAACATAAAGAAGATCCAACTCACTTCCAGTTGATCAATGATGGACAGAAATAACTACACCCAGAGAAGGAACACTGGGAAATGAATGTAAATTGTTAGCACTACTGTCTATCTACCCAGGTTACTTATACCTTAGGAATCTAATGCTTAATGTGCAACAAGAAAATGGTATTTACACACATATATTGTATCTAGGTTATATTGTAACATATGTAATATGTATGGGATTCCCTGTCATCAAGGGGAGGGAGTAGAGAGAGGGAGGGGATAATTTGGAAAAATGAATCCAAGGGATAATATTATAAAAAAAAATTACTCATGCATATATACTGTGAAAAAATTATAAATAAAAATATTGAAAAAAATAGAAATGCTTATTGTATTCCTTTTCCTTTTAATCTCCATTATGACATGTTTATCCAAGCTTCAAATTCAATAGGCTTCTGAAAAGGCTCCTGATATTTTAATTGCCACAATTCCAAATATTTAAGGCACAGGGTTAGGAGGTATGGCTATATTTGGATCTGATCAAAGAAAGGGAAGTATCAATTACAACAAAGAGGGTTTAGGATATAAAAATATACCTTTTATTTATTATTTTATTGTTTATTGCACTTCTATATTTTTCTTGTGCTTCTGTTCTTTGGAAATGACAGCAAGTCAAATAATCTGTTCAGAAATGTCTTTTTTCTTTTTTGTGATAGTAACTCAAATAGTTCTCTCCTGTTGACTTCCCTCATTATTTCTTTGATGATTAATTTAATATCTAAATTAAATTTCATTAAGCTTTGCATTCGTGGTTCCTTAGTTTGAGGGGGATTTTCTAGTCCATTTTTTTCTGTTAATTTTTCATGAGTATAGAAAAATCCTGTCATTCAATTTTTTTTTTCTTTCATACTTAAAGGTCATTTCTTCTGGTTTCTTGTAAACATATTTGTTTGTTATTAAAATTGTAAAAATAATCACTATTTGTATAGGAGTTTGTGAAAATAAATTATGGTATTGATTTATGGTATCTAAGCATTGTTATCTACATTTAGATTGTCACAGATTTGATTCTAGCATTGCAGGGGTTTAGTCATTTTCAGTTATCATGAATGTATACCAGAAAGGTAGGTGATCTTAAAAGTGTGATTGCAAGGTTTTTAAATTAATTAGAACCTAGAAGGGAGGCTGGTTAATCATTTCTGCATGCACACCAAGTTTAGTAACCTACATACCATAAAGAATAGCTATGATGCAAGGAGTAGTAGAAATGTAAAAGTACTAAACCTTGTAAAAGACCCAGGAGTGGAGTAGAAGGACATGGAGTAGGAGTGAGAAATGATTACTATATTCAAGTATTTGAAATGTTGTCATGTGGAATAGAACTGAGACTTTCCTTGTCTCCAGATGAAAGAACTCTTAGCAAATGAAATGTGCACAACTACATTTAGGTTTGTTCTAATGAAAAACTTTGTGACAAGATAGAAATGTTTCACCTGGGAAAATAGTAAACTCTTGTTATTAGAGACCTACATGAACAACCTACAAATGCATTTGTTATCTATATTGTTATTAGGATTCATTTTTTTTTCACTTATTACTTACTGTAGATTAACTTGTAAAGTCCTTTACAATCCTGACATTCAAACTGCAGGATTAACAGTGTCAAAATCAAACACAGTTACTGTTTTAGGCTTGACACTTTCTATAATAATTATTAAAGGTGACTGGTTTGTTTAAGATTTTTAATAAAGGTTAGCAAACTAGTACCATACCAGATCCTGTAGGCAGTAAATTAATACAACATTCTTGCCTATATAAACATTCATTTCCAACCAGCTTTACATATTCTACAATTTATAATCTTATTTGTTTATAAGGAAATAATGATTTTGGCTCAAATTTCCAAGTGCTGCTTAGAAACATGCACTCTCAAATTTGCTTTGACAAATTCTCTGGTGCTACTTTGCACATGTAGATTTCATGGTTTAGGCATCACAAATTGTCCAACTAAAAGCTAACTTGGAATACAGTTACAAGATATGAAAAGGCCACTTTGTAAACAAGTAGACAAGAAAGGTGACTTGAAAGTTAAGGTGAGCCCCAAAGTTCTATGAGTGTTCTCATTTGCTTAATTTTCAAAAAAAAAATTATACAAATAACCATATATGAGCACAGGTATGTGCATATACAAATTTATATGCCTATTTGTGTACATATATATTTATATTTGCATACATTTATATGTGAGTCTATATCCTTAAGTATGTGTGTGTGTATATGTGAATAAATTTGATTTTTATCCAATTGGGTGTTATGCTGCCAAATTAATACAGTAAGTTACATAGACAAGGCTCTCTCATTTCTAAGATTCTTTATAGGTTAATATCCATGTAACAACCTAGCTTGTCACTTGTAGCGTGCTCTCCTGGCAGTTACAATTACTAGTCTGTCCTAGACCCACCAGAGTACCTTTGACCACTGTCCTTTGCAGTGTGAACTCTACCTGGCTCACCTCCTCTGAGGCCTTCAAAGGTCTCTGGCCACAATCTCTTGACTCTATAGCTTAATAACCCTGGTCAGAAGACGCACGTGTTCACTACCAAAACCCTTACTTCTTTTGGCTATCCATCTTGGCTTGGCCACCCAGGCTAGGGAGCCAGGGTGAAGAGCACCAGGTTAAAGAGAGCGACTGCTGCCTGCAGTGGGCTTATATAGGGCTTGTGAGGTCACACACACAGCCAATCAGCAAGAGAGTCACCCATTACGAAGCTATCTCATCATGGACAGGATCCCACCTATAAGGCAGTCCTAATATCCACAGAAATTACTTCCGGGCCTCAATCTCCCGATTTGCTGTGGCGCCCATTTAAAGGGCTCTTACAATTCCCTTTCTCTTGTTTTGTGGGAACCGCACATCTCACCAAGCTAAACTTTTAGCACCAGCTATAGTTCACTTGATCCATGAGATGACAGAGTGTTATGCCCAAGGAGGTACAAAGCAGCAGATCAGTAAACAGAAGTATGACAATAAGAACCAGGCTCAACAGTGGCCTAAGTGTTCAACCCATTCATCAAAGTCGTACTCAAGATAATATGCCAAAGAGGTTGGATGCCAATGAGGTAGGATATCAACACTGAGGTGGGAAGTCAACAAGGTAAAACATCACAATTCTAGTTAACAAATATCAGTGAGGTAGGTTGTCACAATTCTAGTTACATTTATCACAATTCCAGACCAATTCTAGTTTCTTACAATTCTGTTGCACTTTTCACAATTCTAGAACAATTCTAGCTTATCACAATTCTCTATTGCACTTTTCACAATTCTAGAGCAATTCTAGCTAATCACAATTCTCAAATGCACTTTTCACAATCATAGAACAATTCTAGTTTCACAGGTGCACATAAGCAAAGTCATGTCCAGTAACATTGTCTCAATAACAACGGCAGGTGGGTGTGTTGGTTTTTTACCCACTAATTTAAAAGCATAGTACTTCAATAGAAAGCACAGGGCAAAGCCTCTTCCCAGGCCACCATATGGCAAGTGGCTACGGGAGAAGCAAGCAGGCCCATTGTCCATTTACAGTCTTTATATTGCATATCACCTAAAACAGTCCATTTCAGCTGCAACACTGGAACGGTGTCTGCTGTTTCTGGTGTCACGATCAGGTGGGACATTACTGTCATCAGCGTCTGGAGGGCTGGTGACATCTGGCTGGTCCCTCTGGGCTGTTGTCTGATCCTTCTCTTGGATCCCCAGGTTACAAATGTCTCTGGTGGGGATGAACTCCACTGCTGGATCTGCACCTAGGAAGGAAATGTACCCAGGGCCCAACTTGGGCCTTTCCAAATGCCATCCAGGCCTTTCCACATCACAGTGGAAGGAAAGTTCTTGTCCCAGATAATTGTACTGCTCGTTTAATGGCCTTTAATAAAATTCTAGCCACAAGCACTGGGTAAGGAAAAAGGCTTTGTTCTGGTTGTGCTGGGAGGTTCACCCACTCTATCAAACTGTCTCCTTGATGAAGGACTGCTGTGGGTGCCTCTTGTGTAGCAAAAACTGTTATTTCCAAGGGTTTTTGAGTGACACTTTCAACCACATTGGATAAAGCCAGTTCAACTTGTCTCAAAGCCTCTTGAGCTTCTTTTGTAAGCTGGCGTGGTGAATTTAAAGCACTGTCTCCCCTTAAAATGTCATATAATGGTTGCAATTGACAGGTAGTCAAGCCTAGCACGGGACTCATCCATTGGATATCTCCTATCAATTTCTGGAAGTCATTTAAGGTGTTTAGCTTCTCTGTTCTTAAGGAGAGTTTTTGTACTGTAAGCACCTTAGGATATACTTCATATCCTAAATATTGGAAAGGAGCATGTCTTTGAATCTTTTCTGAAGCTATGTGCAATTTATAATTCCTTAGTGTTTCTATGGTTTTTTGTAGACATGCTTCTAAACAAGAGAAAGGGAATTGTAAGAGCCCTTTAAATGGGCACCACAGTGCATCGGGAGATTGAGTGGTCCAGAAGTAATTTCTGTGGATATTAGGACTGCCTTGTTGTAAGTGGGATCCTGTCCATGATGAGATAGCTTCGTAATGGGTGACTCTCTCGCCGATTGGCCGTGTGTGTGACCTCACAAGCCCTATATAAGCCCACTGCAGGCAGCAGTCGCTCTCTTTAACCTGATGCTCTTCACCCTGGCTCCCTAGCCTGGGTGGCCAAGCCAAGATGGATAGCCAAAAGAGGTAAGGATTTTGGTAGTGAACATGTGCGTCTTCTGACCAGGTGTTCACTAGGGAACCAAGAGGTCAGGGCATCAGTTAGGGCATTATGTGAGTAGGTATAATAAAGGCTTTTAAGATTACATGTGGCTGTTCTTGAGTTTCCTACCGGTTATTAAGCTATAGATTCAAGAGATTGTGGCCAGAGACCTTTGAAGGCACTCAGAGGAGGCGAGCCGGGTAGAGTTCACACTGCAAAGGACAGTGGTCAAAGGTACTCTGGTGGATCTAGGACAGACTAGTAATTGTAACTGCCAGGAGAGCATGCTACAAATGGTGCCCAACGTGGGGCTCTTACAATTCCCTTTCTCTTGTTTTGTGGGAGCTGCACAATCACTGGTATGTTTGGCATGTTTACCATTGCTAGTTATACAGAGGAAATGATTTTTCAAATGAGAAACAATTATTGAAATAACATCCAAAGAAAAACAATAATAAAATATTTCTTTTTTTAAATTATAGCTTTTTATTTACAAGATATATGCATGAGTAATTTTACAGAATTGACAATTGCCAAACCTTTTGTTTCAATTTTCCCCTCTTCCCCCCACCCCCTCCCCTAGATGGCAGGTTGACAAATACATGGTAAATATGTTAAAGTATAAGTTAAATGTAATATATTTATACATATTCATAAAGTTATTTTGCTGTACAAAAAGAATAGGACTTAGAAATAGTGTACAATTAGCCTGTGAAGGAAATAAAAAATACAGGCAGACAAAAATAGAGGGAATGAGAATTCTATGTAGTGGTTTATAGCCATCTCCCAGAGTTCTTTCGCTGGGTGTAGCTGGTTCAATTCATTACTGCTCTATTGGAACTGATTTGGTTCATCACATTGTTCAAGAGGGCCACGTCCATCAATTTTGATCATCATATAGTTTTGTTGTTGAAATGTATAATAATCTCCTGGTTCTGCTCATTTCACTTAGCATCAGTTCATATAAGTCTCTCCAGGCTTTTTTGAAATCATCCTTCTGGTCATTTCTTACGGAACAGTAATATTTATTAATATTCATATACAATTTATTCAGCCATTCTCCAATTGATGGGCATCCACTCAATTTCCAGTTTCTGGCCACTACAAAGAGGACTGCCAAAAACATTCTTGCACATACAGGTCCCTTTCCCTTCTTTAAAATCTCTTTGGAATATAAACCCAGTAGTAAAACTGCTGGATCAAAGGGTATGCACAGTTTGATAACTTTTTGAGCATAGTTCCAAATTGCTCTCCAAAATGGCTGGATGTATTCACAATTTCACCAGTGTCCCTGCTTTCCCACATCCCCTCCAACATTGCATATTATCTTTCCCTGTCATTCAAGACAATCTGACAAGTGTGTAGTGGTATCTCAGAGTTGTCTTAATTTGTATTTCTCTGATTAATAATGTCTTGGATAAAGTATTTCTTTCACAACATAGAACAGAAATACCCTTACTGTCCATGAGAAAAATAGATACGAAATAGGAATTGCTTGAAAGAGGGCAGATATGTGGAAGAAATAAAATAAATAAATAAATAAATAAAGTAAAAGCAATCAAGACATATATATATATATATATATATATATATATATATATATATATATATATATATATATATATATATATATATATATAATTTTATTAATGCTGAAAACATGTTTGGTTGAGTCAATTCTCTGGAGAGGCCAGTCATAGTTGTCATTCTGTTAAGCACTAAGTGTCATCTGGTCATGTCATTGTATGCTACTACCACTAGAACTACTAGTGTGCTGCTACTAATGAGGGAAAGGAGAGGGGGAACCCCATTTCTTAGCACATAGATAATCCCATGAGGCGCAGTGTCCCCTGTAAATGAATTTACAGGCCCGAAAACCTAGATTGATAAATGAAAGTTTTATTGTAGGAATTTAGAAGTAAAGCTCAGTTAGAAAGACGCCAGGGCCGAAGGTAGCCGCTGGGCGGGCAGGAACCCTTACATGGTCAGTAGGATACCATGTATTGGCTGGAAGGGCTCCTGCAAAGAGAGTGCTCTGGCTAGTTTCTTTTATACCTAGAAGATGCTGGGTGGTAGCTCTAAATTCTTGGTGGGCTTTTCAGTTAGCTCAGATAAGGTGAAGGCTGGGGGAAGCTGAGCTGATAGTGGGGCTGGGTATTCAAAGGGTGCCTTTGGCCAGGATTTGTAATCAAGGTCAGCCATGGGTTGGACAATTAGAAAGGAATCTTAAAGTGACCTCAACCCCATCACTACCACTAGAACTACTAGTGTGCTGCTACCACTAGAACTACTACTACCACAAGTCTCATAAGGCTTGTAGTCCTGGCCAGATGTAAAGTCTGTTCTGCAGATAAAGTTTCTGCTGGTAATTCATGACTGTGGTAATTCATTTAGCCATTACCCTATTTTATTCTAATCATCCATTGGTAGCTGCTAGATCCAGCTCTTAGCTGTGGTACCTTGTGACTATAATTGGACACTTTTGTTAAGGTGCTCCTTTTTTATCTATAAAAGAAATAGGCTTTGCCTTTGCTCATTAGCTCTAAAGTCACTGATTTCTGCTATAGTTTTTAATTCTATTTTTAGAAAAGCAAAGGCTTAACAAATCAGCTATCATTCTAGTTAAAAACTACAAAATTTGTATCTCTTCATTTATAGTAAAAGTTCTTCCCATTTTTCTTAACCTTGACTGGAATAAGTGTTTCCTCACAGGAGATACATGTCTCTTCTAATGCCAAACTCTTTACAACACAAAACAGAGCCATCCCAACTAGCTACTGCCCTCAATATTCAAATATGTACTTTTAATCTATAATTATTATTCACTGGGTGTCACACTTCTCTCAGGAATCTCTATCTGATGTAGAATAATAAATCCCATATAATGATTAGCTTCATTTTTAATGGCTAAACTAAACCTAGTTGGCTTTCTTTTAGAGAGTACTCTTTCAAAAATCCTAAAAGGATCTTGGAATCTAAAGTTCTCAGGTTTTCATCTCCTAAATCGATTAGTCCTCACATGCACATGAGTAAATTCAGTTAAAAGGAAGAGCAAAGGAATAAAATTACTCTAGGAGACAAGGTCATTTTCTTTTTCTTGTATAACTGGATTCATGATTTTTCAAATACATATATCAGTAAACCTTTCCAAGTCTAATTCAAGCCTACTTGTATTGTTTATATATTTCTCTCTCTTTATTTCTTTCTCTTTTTCTTTCTCTCTGTTTCTATCTCCGTGTGTGTGTGTGTGTGTGTGTGTGTGTGTGTGTGTGTGTGTGTTTTAGTGTCTCTGTATATGTATTTATATATCTGGCTATACCCTACTATGTTTCATAATGGGAATATACTATATATGTGTGTGTGTGTGTGTGTGTGTGTGTGTGTGTGTCTATATCTATATCTATATCTATATCTATCTATCTATCTATCTATCTATCTATCTATATACATATATCTATCTATCTATCTGTATACAGATAGATAGATAGATATAGATATAGATATAGATATACACATATAATGTTTTAGTCTCAAATTTTATCTCATTGGCTTACTAAGCACATTTTGGAAATAAATATATTTAATTTAAGAGTTATTTAAGATATATATGTATATACATATACATAAACACACTTATACATAGATAAATAGATATATCCTATACTTCTTGCAGAGGATAAAAAGATCAAAAATAAATGATGATTAAAGATTTTCTTTAGGAATACACAATAGTTAGGAAGATAGATAGGCAAATAGACATACAAACCAAAAGACAATTTAATTCACAGATATAACATGAGTAAAATTATATTCTCAAAAGTAAAACAATCGAGCTTTATACAGTGGCTTAGAAATAAGGTACAACAATTTCTCCAAAACATATAATTACAAAATTATTATATTTTATTTGCTATGTATTAAAAATACATGATACCTACAAACTAGACTGTGGCAATTCATTTTTTTTTTCTGAGATCATTTTATTCAGCAATTGCTATGTAGTTTAGACAATTATGAGTAATTTCATAATGCTACTCAAATGATCCTAATCCATTTTGCTGTGGTATTCCTATCCTGTAGTGTATATTCTCATTTATACATGCTTATTTAATATGATAATGGATTAACAAACTCCTAAGTGCTCTCACTGTCACTGTGAATGGAATTAGTAGTAGAATAAATTGCCAGAATCATCACAAAACCTAAGATTCTTCAGTCCTACCAGAATTATGAAATACTAATATGTCATTGACCACCTGACCCACAACTAACCTACATTAGATGGAGAAATAAACATAAATAATGGCTAGCCAATGTTTGTCCACAAACTTATAGTACATATTATCTAGAATTATATAGGGAAGAATAGAGGAGATGGTATTATTTAAGGGATGCTTGATAACCAGAAAGTAAACGTAAGCTGATATCACTTAGATAAAGAATGTTAGACTGTGTATCATTTTACGCTTTATCATTAATTGTTCCACATTCTATTGAACAATGTACACATATGCTTTAGGTAGCACAACATACAATTTGAACTAATACAAATACAATGAATTCTCTCCCATATACCAAAATTGTAGTAAATGGAGTAAGTGGAGTAAGCCCAGGACGCCACACTGTACCAGGTGTCATTGCAACAGTGGGTTCCTACCCCCAAAGAATTTCTGCCTTTTAGACAACCTATTGAGTTGCACAACAAAATATACTTAATTTCAATGAAAGCTTTCTCACTACCACATTATTACATATTCTACTGTCTGTGTACCACTAAAGCATATATGACATTCACATTCTTAGTTGATTCAGCATGGCTTCATAGAAAGAACTTGGAATTGGGCTCTGGATTTGAATCCATGTTCTGGTATTTATTAGCTCTTTAAATCCATGTAAACTATATAAGATCTCTGAGTCTTAGTTTTCTTGTCATTAAAATATGATTATAATATTTATAATGTCTATCTCATAGAATGGTATGATTATATATCTACTTCTGTCACCTACCTACCATTTATCTATTTTCTTATCATCTATCCATACATTTATTATCTATCTCTCTACCTGTCTATCTATCTATCTGTATGTGTATGGTAGTTTTAGATGTGTTTCTTTTCTATCCCATCTAAAAGCTCTTTCATGACTTTTGTCCAAGGTTTGATTTGCTCTATTTGTTGTGGGTGCTTATTTCTCTCCTCATATACTCCAACAGCAATGCCAACTGAATCAAAAGCTTCTTATTATAGATGGTCATGTGGATAGCAATATACAAGAACTCTACTCCTGATCATTTCCCAGTTTCCTGTCATGATGCATGGGGACTAATAGAGGTGGAGAAAAACAAAACAAAACAAAACAAGTAAGCAAACAAATCCCTAAACCAAAACCAAAGCCAAAAACCATAATCACTAAATTTCATATAACATAGTGTATTGGTACATAAGAATTTATCTGTGGGGAGACTTAAAAATTAAAATAGAATATATGCAAAATAATTTGCAATCTTGAAATCAAAAGGTTTTATAATTAAAAGTGACCTTAGAAAGAATCTGACCTAATGCTGTCACTTTTGAGATAAAGAAACTGAAGCATGGAAAAGAAAAAAAACCTTAATAGTACAACATGGATAACAATTGATGGGGCCAATATTTGAATTGTTGTAGTCTGGTTTCAGAGCCGGGGTTCTGATGCCATGATTTCGTCTCATACTATTAACGAACATCCCACGCAAAGAAAATGCTCTATGATCCCATTTTAAATGAATCATGAATGCATCGCCTCTGCTTGCATCTGATGACTTATATAATTCAGTATCCCTGAAATCATCAGCAGTCAGTTACTGAGAATAAAAAAGAGTTATAGAAGCCTAGAGATGGTCTGTAATCCCTAGTGGGCCATAAGTGATGCTTCACTAAAGCAGCTTTAAGGTGGTGCAGTCTATGGGATTTAGAAAATCTATTTATTACATTTTTCTGTACTTCAAAAATTTCTATGTAAGAGATGTGAAAATATTAGGAACTCAAGAAGGAAAGGAAGATAGAAATCATGTGGGACCTTATTTTGCAAGTGAGGAAACTAAGGCCAAGAGAATTCAAGCAATTTACCCCAAATCTCATAAATGGTAAAGATTATTTTAGAATCAATAATATTGTGCTATTTACAAGACTGGTCATACCTCAGTCTTTGGAACCATAATATACTGGCCATTTGAGGTGGTATATTGGATAGAAGAAGGCAGCTTCAGGTCATGGTGGATAGAACACTGGGTTTGGAATAAGAATCTTCATGATTTGGATTTGGCCTTAGACACTTACTAGTCTTGTGACTCTAGTCAAGTTAGTTAAAACTGTTTGTTCAATTTCTTATCTATTAAATGAGTTAGAGAAGGAAACTGCAAGCCCCTCTAGTATTTTTCCCAAATAAACAAAACAAATGGGGTCTGAAAAGTCAGACCCAACTGAATTGACTGAATAACAAAAAAAAAAAAAAAAAAAAAAAAAAAAAAAACTTGGATGGAATGAATGCTTGGCCTAGAGTCTGGAACATCTGAATTTCAACCTTCCCTCACAGTTTACTAGCTATGTGACTGGACAAGGAATTTAACCTGTTTTCCTCAGTTTGCCTAAACTGTAAAATAATCATAATAATAGTACTCGCCTTCAAGGATTCTTGTGAAGATCAAATACAATAATATTTGTAAAGTGCTCAGCATTGTGCCATAGTACAATGGTATTATATAAATATTACTTCAGTGATGTTAATGATAAATAATCAACTGATTATTTTTGAAAGGATGTAATACTGAAAGCTCAATATAATACTCAAACCATATCTTAGTTGTTTTCCTAAGTGAAACTTCAATTTAGGCTGTCTTAATAGGAGCATAATGTTCAGGTAAAAAGAGATTATATGTCTGTGTATATTTTATACACATAACACACACACACACACATATATATATATATGTATATATATATATATATATATATATATATATATATATATATATATATATATATATATATATATATATATATATATATATATATATATATATATATATATAAACATATGTGTATGCACATGTATATGTATATATACACCCATATACCTGTGTATGCACTCACATATATTCATCTCAGGAGCCCTTATTAATGTGAGAGAGTCATCATAATAATTTTACCCAGTGTATGACATCAAATACCTTTCCTTGGGTAAAAATGTCTTCACTGTATAAATGTATACATTTAGGAAAATGAGATCCTATGTAAAAATAAATCAACCTCAAATTTTAAAAAAACTTGTATTTTAAAATTAAAGTATACATAAATAGTATGAAATCCTTATATAAATATGCTCCACACTAAGAATTCATAAATTTAATTTATAAGGCCCCAAATATTTTCTGTCTTCATGAACCAACACATTTTATTTAAAGATTATTGAAGTTTTAAAAGTATTCAAGTTTCTCCATCTTTCCTTCTTCTCTTTCTTTCTCAATCTTTTTCCTTCTTAAGAATATTAAAAGAAAAAAAAAGCTTTGGCTTATGTCATATTATAAACAAAAAAGAATCAGTCTGCAGACACAAATAGTCCCAGTGCATTATAGCGATTGTCCACAAAAGAGTGGTTAAAACCAAATGCTTTCTTTTCTTCTTGTTCATAAATAAAAAGCCTTGGTTAATGTGCTTGCTTGCTATCAGACAAAAGAAGGTTACATAGGAAGACAAAAGGATAGCTTTGCATTAGAAGTATTGTCTGCAAAAGGGTTGCTAAAAACAAAGGCCTTGAAAGTGCATGACATTTCCATTGTCATAGGTTATTCACTGCTTAGAGAATTTAATTATTAAAGGCCTGTTTTGAAGTATGCTTCTAGTGCCCATCCAATAGGATTTTTTGTAGTAGTTGAATCTACTTCTTTGGACATTCAGTTTATTATACTTGAGCAATCTTAGTAAAGTTCACATGGGCTATCAGTTGCTAATTAAAAATTAGCCCAAAGTCTTTTCTCTCTAAAACACTATATTTCTTCCTTACTCATAAATCTGAAAAGTCTATAAACTTGTAAGGGAGAGATTATAATCCATTATTTTGACTAGTAGTAAGTAATTTAATAATTGATCCCTAGGAAAACAAGAAGCCTTCATATTCCAACATCCATTTTTGATTCCTACCAAAAGAGATATAAAATCATATGAAAAGCCATTAAGACATAGACATTTCCTCTGGATGAAAGTTATGACTGTTGCCTCATAACTTTCTATGTGTACTCTCCATATGTAATTCTAAGATACTGATCTAGGAACAATTGTCTTATTTCCAGTGACATATGTTTTTATTTTATAAAATGTGTTTTCTGGACATGAATTTTCTTGTAACCAGAAATATTTTCAACAGATGAATACTTAGAAAGTTATATGTAGTATTTTAACATGGGTAGCTGGATTGGACTGGATATCTTTTAGGTTCTTTCCAAAATAAGATTATGTAATTATATGATTTGATATATTATTAAAAGAATAGTATTTATATGAAATGATTGTATTCCTCCAGTCATTTTATCTGAATTGACTTTGTCTTCTTCATGTGCTGCCAATTTTTTTTAAACATACAAAAAAATAAGCAGAACATAGTGCAACAAAAAAGATGATTGTACATAAAAGTGAAAGTCTACTATACACAACTTGCTATTACTTTCAAATATACAACAAAATTGTCATGTAAATTTCTTTCTTTGCCTACCCTTTCTGTCCCTACCCCCATCCTAGAGATGCCTATCTTTAGAAACATATAGGTGTGTTCTTTCTCTGGATACAGATGGTATCTTTCTTCATATATCCTTTATAGTTAATTTGGATATTTATAACCATTAAAATAACGTATTTGCTCGATTTTCCACCATTTAAGGTAAATTCAAAGAAAATTATAATTAATTCCAGAAGATGGGAGTAGTAAACTTGGACATCTCTGAATCCAAGGGTTTGAACTACCATTTTTCTAGGCAGTCTCCACAGTGGAAAAACCCAATAATCTTTATTACCATATTTATAAAGAAATATAAATAGCTAAAGTTACATTGTACAATGACAGAGAAATTCCTGAACCTTTCTAAGGAAAAGAACAAGAGTATCCTAAAGTCAACCCTTAATGACTTAGAAAAACTGATTGTTAAATTTTTAGTATGAGAATTTACACTTCATAAATTAGAAAATTCTACAAATCTGTTTTTTATTTATTGTCTTATTAATTGACTATACTAAAAAACTGAGTGAAAAAACTGAATAATTCAGATTAAACTTAAAATTTTCCTTATATTTTCAGAGAATGGATTGTTAAATATTTTGCACACCATAGCATCAGAGGCAGTGTGGTTTGTAAGAAAGAGAATGAGATTTAGAATTAAAAGCCTTCTCTGCTACTATATTAATTATATAATCATGCTTGGTCTTCACTACTGTATCACTCCTTTTCTGTCAGTAATGCCATTTTACTATTCTACATTGGATTAGTTCCCTGTTGGATACATCCCTATGGGACTTCATGTTTCAGATGTTTTTTTTTTTTAATTTTACATCTTCATTTCAAATATGTTATTTCCCCCAGCTCTCCAGCTATCTTTAGGGTCATCCAATAAATTGTTCAATATTCACTAATGATGCTGTGGCTAGTGTGCTTCTCTCTGATAGAAGATAGCTTTAGCTCCATAAGTCAACTCTTTCAGCCTAGAAAAAATCTGTTGAGGTACATTTGCTACTTTATCCTCTATTTCCTAAAGGAAAGGAAAATTGTCTCTGTCTCTGTCCTTCAAGGAAGGACAAATCTCATTAGCTCTTTCAGTCAATATTTATATAGCAACTTTCCTTCTCCAGCATGTTCAGCCAAGTTTGCAAATGCCCAGGTCATACCTAACTTTTGAATTCTTCTTTGAACTAATTTCTTCTCTATCATCTCCACTAAATCTTTTAGGTAAGCTCCCATCTGACTTATGGTTATAAATGTATAATTGTTCTCAGGTTTCATTATGAGGTCATTTTCCTTCTTGCCCTCCTTCTAGGAAAATATCCTTGTTTTTCTTTCTTAAACAGAAAAGAAGTGATGACGTGATGGGGAAAGTATCTGTAACATCCTAACATGTGTCTCTTTTCTGTACAAAAGTTGAGCATGTTAGAAAGATTGGTGACCTTAGAACCACTTATAGCAAGAAATCATAATTTGGCATATTACCATATCACAGGAATAAATCACATTACGAAAAACCCTGTCATTTAGCCATAGAAAGCAAATTTATATAATTCTACAGAGGCTGTACAAAAGCATAGATTATTAGGATGGGAAAGAACATTATTAGTGATGTAGTCATAACTCCTCCCCAATTCATCATTCACATGAAGAAACTGAATTTCTCAGAGGTTAGATACACAGAATCACAAGTGCAGTGAATCAATGGCAATTTCAAAAAAAAAAAAAGTATGGTTTAATGGGAGGCAGTTTAGTGCAAAGAACATTGTATTTGGAGTGAGAAGACTTCGTTCACTCTTAGTCTTGATTCAGCTGCTTAATATCTGTGAACTTAGGAAATTAACAACCTCTCTGCCTCTCAGTTTGCTCATTTTTAACCTTCAATTTAAAATCCTCTTAATTAGAAACTAAATCTCCTGAATTTCCTGCCAATATTGTTGCTTCCCTTCTCTTTTTTTGTGTCATACTAACTCCCCATGGACTATATAGCATCTATATACTCATAAATGTATTCTTTAATAATCTGCAAAAACTATCTAATGTATCCATTAAAGATACAGAAAAGTCTCAGAGACTGTGAGTCTTGCCTTAGAGAGAATTAGTTTTACACACACACATATGTATGTGTGTATGTATATTACATATATGCTTGCATATCACATGTATATACAGAGACATGTACAAATATGTAAAATCTAACAATTGGGAAAAAATTTTGATTGCCAAATAAATAATCCAGAAGATTGTCACATATTGTAAATTGCTTTTTTTCCTGTAGAAATGATTCAATTTTTTTTAAATATAAAGATCTTGAAATTTGAATTAAGATTATGATTGTACATTTTGTATTTGTGGTTTTCCCCCTAAAATTAGTGACTTTATAGAAAATAATTTCTCCTCCATGGATCTCAATTTTTTTTCCTCTGTACAACAAGAGAATTAGACTAGAAGATTATCCCAGTGGTCCTAGCTGTGCCTCATTCTGAAAAAGATGCATTGAGTAAAATGAGCTAAACTCATCTCCTAGAGCAAAGACATTTCAGTGTATATGTTTTTCCCACCAAATGTGACACAATCTGATTGTAAAGATAGGTAAAGATTGAAAAGATAGGTAAATATTTTAAAGAAGTAATTTCAAACTACAGCTTTTGAATGGGGTGGATTTCACAGACAACAGCACAATTCCTTGTATAACTGTCCCTTCGTGAGGATGAGGAAGGTTTATTTTTTTTCCAGTTCAACAATTATTTGGAAGAGATTTTGCCCAATGAATATTCACAGACACTTATACTATAACTCCTTAGGGTAGAAATTTTGTGTCCCTTTAACCTTTGAATGAATTAATATCAATAATAGTAACAGAGAACTAGGATAATAAGACATAAAAATGTATGCAAGCCTAGTGTTAATTTGTCTGTGTTTAACAAAAATCAATGTAATTTACTCTTTTGACTTTTTATTTTTCTACTGCCTTTTAGAATATGTAAGTACAAATGGAAAACTGATTTTATGTTTCATACGTCAGTTACTCACACATAATTTTCTTTTCCCATTGTTAATTCCATGCCCTTTTCTTTACATGTCTCTAGCTAATCACTGATTTGGTAAGCAAATTCCAGTACAAACTAATCTGATTTTTGCAGCATATACTTGGTATCATGAGACATTGAATAAATAGACACTCTATATTTTACTCCACTACTACTGATCAAACTGCAAACTCTTATCTTTTCAGAAGATTGTTAATTTAAAATCACAGTATTTTATTTCTTTTGACTAGGAAATCATTTTTATCTAGTGTAATAACTTATGTAATTGAATGACAAAATTTTTGATTAAGACAAACCTTTGAAACATTTCCCTAGGGAGGTCATCTCATCTCTGCCTAAAGATATCTTAAGAGTGAGGAAGAGTTGTCCATTTTCGTTTTTCTAAGACTTATGTGAAATTGACCCAAGTTGTCAAAAAATAATAGTGTTATACAGTATTGGAGAAATTCCATCTAAAATATTAATCATCAATGTCCAAACACTTATTAAAGTATTTATCATGCTTCAAGTACTGTGTTAAGTACTAGCAAGGAAAAAAAAAATTCTGCTCTCAAAAAAGTTTATATTCTTCTTACATTCTAATGGGAAGATTTCATATGGGTACAGTAAAGGAGGAAGTTATATATTAAGATATGTGCTACACAGTATAAATTTAAAGATATTCATCTCTAGGTAGAGAAAAGAGTGATATAATTTTTCCCCTGAGGCAACTGGGGTTAAGTGACTTGCCCAGGATCACACAGCTAAGAAGCGTTAAATGTCTGCTGCCAGATTTGAACTCAGGTCCTTCTGACTTCAAGGCTAATGCTGTATCCACTGTGTCACTTACCTGCCCTGTGATATACTTTTTGAACATAGTGATTTTCAAAGATAATCTAGTGAACAATAGAGAATCTCTGATCTTCACTGATAGAAGGAACATACAGGGAAAACCACAGATCCTTGAAGCACTTATCCATTGAGCTTTTATTTTTGATTTACTATGTGCTAGATATTACAAGCTTTATATTGGGAAAGAGACCAGACCTGTGATGGTCATTGGTGTGGGAACATATTGATAAGAAAACTTCATCTACCTATGCAAGCAAATACCTTATAGTCCTAGAAAATTACCTATAGTACTTATAGGTTAACTACATTGTCTACTGTGACTTGACCTTTATGTATCAAAGGTTCTGAATCCAAGTCTTTTTTTCAAAGGTTTATTTTCTATCCACTATGCCATACTTCCTATCAAATGGAGAATCCAAGCACATAAAATGGGGGGGAGTATTTATATTTATGTTGAAATTCCCTTTTTCTAATTGATGGATTTGTGAACAATAGAAAGGGCACTGGTTTATATTTATTATAGTGGTTACAGATTAAGAGATACGTTTTGATTACTTATATATTGTAAAAAAAATATATATATATATATATATATATATACATATATATATATATATATATATATATATATATATATGTATATATAATCTAAGTCCAACCCACAAGAAAAAGGCTCTGATCTCAGTCTCCTCAGGCTCATCGCCTGCCTTACTTATGTAAAACTGAGTTTCTCCAACTGTTGTTTCTTATTGTCCCTGAATCATAGCAAGATACTCACTATTGATTTGTTTGTGTACTTAATAATATTTTTCATGTATTCATGTAATAGGATAACAGCTTTAGAACTATAAAGGGCCTCAGATAACATGTTGCTCAACTCTCTTATTTTATGAGAGAAAACTGAGAATGAGAGATGAAACAATAAATATGAAGTCAGTTTTTCTTTGTTGTCAAAGAGGACCAAATTGACATCATTGATAGAGTTGAATTGCAGTGTGTTTGACTGTGGTGATCAGAATAATATGATCTTGAAATGCTTTGTCACAAGTCAGGCACAAATAATCCATATGAACATTTGGGATAGCTTTTCTAATTTTGAGCATCTTATGTTTCTTCTGGGTTAATTCACTTCTGCTTTGCTCATAGACCACACTTTCACTGATGGGGGCACACCATACTATATGGTCTTATGCTAGTGTCTCCCATGTCATACAATTGATTCTCAAGTTCTTAATATATACCTTGAGAATATACTTGTATTGCTTTATCTGACCACCTATTGAGCACTTGCCCTGTGTGAGTTTTCCATAAACTACTTATTTTGGCAAATGTACATTTGGCTTCAAACTATGTGGCGAGTCCAATCAAGTTGTGTTCTCTGCAGTAGAGTTGGAATGGTTGGCAGTTTAATTAAAAAAAGGACCTCCTGTCTCATATCTTAAGTCTATTCAAATGGAATTGATTCAGTTTCCTGGCATGATGCTGGTATACTGTCCAGGTTTCACAGACATACAATAATAAATTCAACACAATGACTCTGCAGACTTTTAGTTTGATGGTCTAATACTTTTCCTCTCACATACTTTCATTAGGAGCCTCCCAAACACTGAACTACCATTAGCAATTTGTGTGTCAATTTTATGTCTACATCCCTGGACAGTATATTGTCAAGGGTAAGAGAACTTATTGTAACTGATGGTTGCACTATGTCTGGAAGGCTGATGGATGGTCTGCGTTTTATTGGTGTTAATTGTTAAACATGAAATCACCCACTTAATGATTAGCTGAAGTTGGGATTTGAATGCAGTCTTGTAAATCTAACTCCAATTTTCCTTTCATTTATGGAGTACTTCCATCTATTTTTCATAATATGGTACAGGTAATTTATAGCAACCATGAACATTTGCATTTCATTTTTATTCTTTTTCATTCCATTTCATTAATTCACAGGAACTATTCATTCCAATCTCAGTTTGATCAAGTTCTTCTCTCTCTTTCTCCTTCTTTTTTTTTTTTTTTCTTTTGGTAAGTATTAAGTGATTGCCCAGAGTCCACAGCTAGGAAGTGTTGTGTCTGAGGTGAGATTTGAACTCAGGTCCTCCTGTTTTCAGGGTCAGTACTCTATCCACTATGCCATCTAACTGCCCCTTAATTAAGTTCTTTCTCTACAACATCCCACCTCTCCCAAAGTCTGATCCATTGTTCTCTTAACAACAAAACAAAACAAAAATAAAAAGAAACAAACAACAATTAACAACAACAACAACAACAACAACAACAACAACAAAAAAAAAAAAAAAAAAAAAAAAAAAAAAAAAAAAAAAACTTTTTCTAACTGGAAACCACTATTGTCTGAGTGATGGGCCTAATTTTCTTATTTATTTAAATCACATCAAACTATAAGCCTGGATTTTACATCAATTGTTTCTCCCTTTCTACTCTAGTAAAATACAGCAAGGCTAAACTCTTTCAGAATATTGATTTATACTTGAAGGCAACTTTAATGTTTCATGAATGTCTTCCACTTCTCAAGCAAAATAATTTCTTTTGCTCCACCTAATCCTCATAGAACATAATTACAATACCCTTCAGTATCCTGATTTCCACCTTTTGGATGCTTTCCAGCTTGTCACATTCATTACTGATTCTCTTATTTCTCTTTATTAATTTTTGCCTTGTATTTGTTCTGTGTATTTCATATTCTCTTAGAATATTATGAGATACACTAAGCACTTTTTATCTTTGTTTTTTTAGCTTCTCAAGAAAAAGCCATGTCATATTCTCCATCCCTCCCCTTAACCCTTAAGCACACACACACACACACACACACACACACACACACACACACACATGCACAAACACACATGAACACACACATTTATTGCAGACAGCATTGGGTTTTTGGTCCTATGGGGAAACAAGGAAGTATACAACAAAAAGTGAAATGACTTGGAAACAGGATTCATGTGCCATGGACTATCACTAGCTGTCACAGGAACAGAAAATATTACAATGAGTAGAAGATAAATTGTTTCCTTTCACGTTTCAAATGCTCTTGTCTATACACTGGCTCTCTGAGAGTGACAAAAAGAGGTTGAAGATCTATGGTAGGGAAAAGATAGCCAAAAAACAAGACAACTACCAACTTTTTAGTTTTCTTCTGATTCTATAGTATTTTAAGTTTATTCTACATGCCACAAATGTGGAGTCGAGAAATACATAAGTTTGTAAATCTTCATGGAAAGACTAGACATGAAGGATATATGAGTCAAAAGTCAGTTATAAACCTTGTTCTATTGTCTGTATTCCTTTGATTACCTAGAAGAAGAGCAACCAGGGATAGTATAAAGAAATCAGAAAGAATAAAACTGCATTTCCTACAATTCTTGGCTTCAGTGATGTCTAAGTACTATCATGGGCTATCTAAGTGTGGGACTGGCTGAAGACACAAGAAATATAACAAGTTCAGTGAGCAGTCAAGGTTTTGCAAAGGTGTATGAACTTAGAACTATTTTAATTAGACAAATCCTCATTAATCCATTATCCTCAGGTAGTGTTCTAATCACCAAAGAGAAGCAGAAACTGGCATAAAAGTTTTCTCACTCTTTGAGAGTAAATTTCCACTCAGTGGAGTGGAGCACCAAAATCTCTAATGTGTGTGTGGAACTTGCCAAACAATAAGAATAAAGATGGTAATCCATTGCATTTATTATGTATGCATAATTAATATATTATATATTTATATTATGCATTTATATACTGTTATGCTATATTAATATATTTATTATTCAATATAGATTATATTTATAGTATATAGCTAATTTATTAGAATGATATATAAAATAATAGAAAGCCACATATTCTATTTATATTTAATAAATATTTTTGAATGGATTTTAATGAAATCTGTTCCTCAGGTTCTTTCAATGGTCCATCATTCTTTCTTCTGACACCTATGTGTTTGTTTTGCCAATCTCTATGCTCAACCTTTTTTTTTTTTTTTTTTTCTTATATCTTTCCACAATCTCCCCTGGCAAGCCAATCTAATTTCATGATTTCAATCTTCAGTTTTTTCAAGAGGACTCATATCTCAGAAGCCCCAACTTTCCCCCTGAACTTTATACCTGTTAGACATCTCCATGGTATAAAACTTGTGTATTTTGAATTAGAAAACATGGGTTGGAATCCTGGCCCAGTTTCAGTTAACCTTGCATAAGTTTCCTAACTTCTCACTGTCTCTCTTTATTCATCTGCAAATAGCAGTAATTGTGTAATTGGTCTTTAAGCTATGCTTGTTCTTAGATTTCTTACTGTCATCTCAAACTCAATATGTTTAAAAATTAATCATCTTTTCAACTATGTCTATACTACCAACTTTTATTTTTTATTTTGATTAAACATTTATTAAGTATATATTATTTACAATTACTCTTCTCCAAGAATAAAAGAAACATATTTAAATTCAAATAAATATATTAAAATAAATAAACAAAAAGTGCCAAAGTCCTCAAAGATTTCAAATTCTACCATAGAAACTTATACTAACCTTACAATTTTTTTTTTATCTCAGTGATTCTATTCTTTTAGTTACCAGAGTTCAAATCATTAGAATCATTCAAGACTCTTTTCTATTCTTTCTTTTCTCTTCCCACATTGAATCAATTGTTGAGTTATTGTCAATTTTTCCATTTTGTTTTTACTATAATCATTGCCACAACTATTTCATTTCCCACCTGAGAAATTTCTTCTTAATTAAAGTACATTTTGAGTGACAGTCTAATTCTGTTTCCTTAAAGCTTCATAGAAGAAAAGAGATCTAGCAAAGTTATTATGTAAAAGTTTGATGGGCAAAGGAATGGGAAAAAAAAAATTAGTAAGCAAAATCACAAAAACAGGATAAAATCTCAGAAGATAGGCATATGTGGTTTGACTGTAAGAATCTGGAGGAATATTTTGTTTGACTCTAGTCTTGTGTGGCTAGAATATTGCCTCAATCAAATTTAAAGTAGAGGCTGGATGACTCATCTTATTGATGCTTAGGGGAAGTAGGATGTCTGAAAGTAATGCTTATATGTCACCTAATACTTGTTGAAGATCCATTGAGGTTGTGTTTTGGGCTCCCAAAATTAAGATAAATGTTTGAATTTGATTGCTAATATATACTTCTTTTATATACTGCTTTTCTCTGGAAATTGTCTTTATGTAGCCTACTAGGAATGTCCTTAAACTTGTCTGAATTCTACATAATGTAACTTCAGGAAGACTTGAGATGGAACCACACCTTTTCCCAGCCATCTCCTCTGCCAAATGACTTCATAAAATTATTTTAATTTATCTTTCAAACTTTTTGTTTGTTCATGACTACAAAGTATAACCTTACTTTGGTAACATGATAGAAGGTAAGAATTAAGATACTTATAAGAAGATCCAATTACTATCCTGGTATCAGAATGACTAACTATATCATCTTGCATCAAGTTAATGCATTTGTTTGTGGAATCTCAAGATTTTTTTTATTTCATATAAAAACTTAACCAGTCAATTATGCTGAGGCACAAGTAAAAGAAAAAGCAAAACTGTGGCTAAGAAGGACATATCTGGATCACAGTTATTGGACAAACAAGTACATAACCAGTTCTTGAGAGGGGACAAGATACATAAACTAGAGAAATAGAGGATATTTGGTATAATTATTTTCAGGGCTTGGTAAAAAAAAGACTGAGGATCCTGAGAAAGATAACATTTGAACCTGCACAGATGTTATGACAGGTTCTTTACACTCCTAATTGGATTCAGATATGTTTAGGTTCTGTGAAAACAGACCAAAAATTCCATAATGTGGAGAAAAGACAGTGGGTTTATAGGGAAATGTAAGTATCTTAATCAAACATATATAATTGTTTTCCTACTTCTGATATTAAAAAAAGTCTTTAGCTTATATGGTTCTAAAATATAGAACACTTTGGAAAAGAGATTAGGTAAAGAAAGAATGTGGTAATATGGCTAAAGTGGAGAATAAATTGTCAAAAGTGCAGAAAACCACACTTGGATGGATAACTATAGAGAAATCCATATGGTCCTACTTACTAGTGATTATTTGTTAAGGAGTGTGGGATCTTTTATTTGTTAGAAACATTATAAAAGGAATGTCTTTTCAAACACACTCCTTAACAAATAATCACTAGTAAGTAGGACCATATTCCTACCTGAGATGACCCATTTTTATTTTAGAGAGATTTAAGTGATAGATATGGATCCCAAATCTGCCTCATCAATTTAAACCTACTGCTTCTCATTCTTCTCTCTTAGATCAAGAAGAAAAAAAAAAAATTAATCTCTTTAGAAGATGAAAATCCTGCAAATACTTGAAGACAGTATGAAGTATTTTTACTTTAGTCTGAACATTGAAACTCAGCATCGTATAATGAGAAAAAGGATTCTATGGTGAAAAGTTAATGGACATTGAATGAAAAGGTATTTGAATGTGGCACAATGGACAGAAAGCTGAGCCCAGAGACAGAACGACTCATCTCTATTATAGTTATTGTGCAATCGTTTCAGCTGTGTATTCCTGACTTTAGGGCTGGCACTCTCTATCCACTTATTATCTGTGTGACTTGGGGCAAATCACACTATCCCATTTGCCTCAATTCCCTATCTGTAAAATGATCAGGAGAAGGAAATGGAAACCAATCTTTGCCAAGAAATCCCCAAATGAGGTCACAAACAGTTGAATGTGACTGAAAAAAATATGACTGAACAATATACAAAGCCATCCATCTCTACAGCGAAACAAAAACAAAGCAACTGAAAACCACAATAGTAACAGCAACAACATATTCAGTTATAGAAGTTTTTTTTTTTTAATTTATGCAAAGAAATAGGATATTCATCCAAAAAAAATCATGGATCCTTGAATTATTTGTGTAAAATTCAGGACAATTTTTAAGATCAAAGAAAGATTCAGTCCCAAATTATATTTTTCATTTATTTTTTTGAGTTGGACTTTCATCTACCAACTTTTATTTTGTTTCCCTCTTGCTTATCCTTTCTTCTGACCCTCCATCTCTACCCAAGAAGAGTTACAAAATTTCCTCTTGGGAGAAGACACAAATGTTTCAGAATAAAAATGCAATGGGTAATATGTTTTTTTTTTCTATGTCTCATCTACATCTCTTGAGTCCGTTATATTACATGGTTCAAATCTTAAGATTGCTCTTTGATTCACTAAATAAAAGTTAGTAAGATAATTTGGATAAACAACTTCAATTTCTTTGAGCTGATCCTGCTAATATGAATTTCATTTCTAATTTGATAGTGTACCAAAATTTTGAGGGAAGTCTTGGGAACAGCATGACTTGATACTCCTTTTCTTTTCTTTTTTAGAAAATGTATTTATTATTAATATGCATTGCTCTATGAATCACATTGGGAGAGAAAAATCAGAACAAAAGGGAAAAACAATGAGGGAAATAAAAAACACAGGGAAAAAAGTGAACATAACATGTGTTGATTTACATTTAATTTCCATGGTTCATTTTCTGGATGCAGATGGTATTTTCTATCCAAAGTATGTTGGAAATTACCTGTGATCACTGAACTGATGAGAAGAACCAAATCTTTTATATCTTTTATAGTTGATCATATCACATTCTTGGTATAGTGTTCAATGTATTCCTAGTTCTGCTTGTTTCACTCAGCATCAATTCAGGTAAATCTTTCCAGGCCTTCCCAAAATAAATAAACTGGTTCCGAATCTTTTTTTTTTTTTTTTTTTTTTTTTTTTTTTTTTTTTTTTTTTTTTTTTTACAGAGCAATAAATATACCATAAGAATGAACAAGTGTTCAGCCATTCCCCAATTGATGGACATTGATGGGCATCTACTCATTTTCCAAATTTATCTTTATAAAACCTTGTTTTCCAATTTTTTTCTCCCTCCCTTTTCCCCAACTCTTCAGCTAGACAGCAAGTAATCCAATATATGTTAAATATGTGCAACTCTTCTATACATATTTTCACAATTATGCTTCAAAATAATCAGATCCAAAAGGAAAAAAAAATGTGATAGAAAACAACAACCAAGCAAACAACAACAAAAAAGTGAAAATACTATGTAATGATTCATATTCAATCTCCACAGTGCTCTCTCTGAATGCAGATAGCTCTCCATCACAAGACCATTGAAAATTATCTATATCATCTTGTTGTAAAGATCCATGAGCAGAACTCCTTCTTTACTGATTTTTCCAAATAGTTTACAGAGTATTGGAATTATTATTATTATTATTTTTAAGTTTAATAGAATTCACTTACAAATCCATCTGACCCTGAAGATTTTTTTTTAGGTAGTTTATTTATGTCTTGCTCAATTCTTTTTCTAAAAATGGGACTATTTAAATAATTTATTGCCAGTTCTGTTCATCTGGACAATTTATATTTTGTAAATATTCATTCTTTTCAGTTAGATTGTCAGATTTTTTGCCATAAAATTGGTCAAAATAGCTCCCAATTATTACTTGAATTTCTTCTACATCTGTGGTAAGTTCAACCCTTTCATTTTTGATTCTTGTAATTTCTTTTTTTCTCCCTTTTTCTAATCAAATTTACCAAAGGTAAATTTGTTAGTTTTTTTAATAAAAGCAAATCTTAAATTTTGAATTAGTTCAATAGTTTTCTTAATTTTGATTTTATTAATCTCTCCCTTCAGTTATAAAATTTCTAATTTAATATTTAATTGGGATGTTTAATTTGTTCTTTTTCAAGGTTTTTTAGTTGCATGCTCAATTCATTGATCTCCTCTATCTCTATTTTATTCATGTAGCTATTTAGATATATAAAATTTTTCCTAAGAACTGCTTTGGCTGAATTCCAGAGGTGTTGGTATGATGTGTCATTATTATTGTGCTATGTTGTCATATTACAGATTGTTTCTGTGATTATTTGACCCACTAATTATTCAGAATTGAATTATTTAATTTCCAATTGGTTTTTAGTCCACCATTTCCTGGACCTATATTGAATATAATTTTCATTGCATCATAGTCTGAAAAGGAAGAATTTATAATTTCTGCTTTTTGGCTCTTAATTGTGACATTTTTATACCTTAATACATAATCAAGTTTTTTGTAGATGCTATATATTGCTAAATAAATAAAAATGTTTTCCTTTCTTTCTCTATGCAATTTTTTTTTTTTTTAATCATATCTAGGGTTTTTCTCCCTACTTTCTTTCTTGTTTATTTTGTGGTTAGATTTATCTGATTCTGAGAAGGGAAGGTTGAGATCCCTGACTAATAATAGTTTTGCTATCTATTTCTTCCTATAACTGGCTAATATTTTCCCGAGGAATTTGTATATTCTACCACTTGGTATATATACATTTAGTACTGTTACTACTTCATTGTTTATGGTACCCTTTACTAAGATGTAGTTTCCTTCCTTATCTCTTTTAATTAGATCTAGTTTTACTTTTACTTTTGCTTTATTTGAGACCAGAATTGCTACCCTTTCATTTTTAGTTCACCTGAAGCACAATAAATTCTGCTCCAACCTTTTACTTTTACAATGTGTGTTTCTGTGTCAAATGCATTTCTTATAAACATTATATTTTAGGATTCTGTTTTTTATCCACTCTGCTATTCACTTCCCCCTTTATGAGACAGTTCATGCCATTCACAGTCACAATTATTTACATTTCTATATTTTCCTCCATCCTAATTTCTTCCCATTATGTTCTTTTATTCTCTTTCTACACTGTTCTTAGTAGAGTTTTGATTTTTTTGACCCACCCCTTCTCTTATCATCTCCCTTTTGCTTACTAGTGTTTTTTTAATAACCCATCCCACCCACTACTTTATCTTCTATAAACCCTTCCCCCTTCTCTTATCTTTACTCCTAATGTTTCTGCCTTCCTTTCTATTTTGTCCCTCCCTTTTCTTTCCTCTTTCTCCTCCTACTTATAAGGTTAGATAAATTTCTATACCCAACTAAATGATTAAGTTATTCCCTCTTAGAGCCAAAACTTATGAAACTAAGCATTAGACAATGCTCATCCCCTTTCCTTGTTTTCCTCCATTGTAATAGGTCTTTTGAATCTTTTCATGTGAGCTACTCTGTTTTCCTCTTTTTCCAGTGCAGACTTTTTCCACCTCTTAATGTTTTTTTCTTTGATGTCATCACATCAGAGTCCATTGGCAATCACACTCTCAGACTATGTGATACCCACCTCTGTCTGCTCCAGTGACAGAAATGTTTCTCAAGAGTCACAGATATCATTTTTCTCATGTAGGGTTGTAAATCCTTCAACCTTTAAATTACATTTCCCCCTCTGTTTCTTTCTATGTTTCTCTTGATTCTACATTCTCTTGATTCAATTTTTTGTTTAGTTCTTTTTTTTTTTTTTCAATAGATTTGATTCAAAGTCTCTTATTTCATTTAAGCTCCATAACTTCCTTTGAAAGATGATGCTGAGTCTCCCTAGGTAATTAATTCTTGGTTTTAACACTAGGTCTTTTGCCTTCTTGAATATGGTATTCTAGGCCCTCTAATCCTTTATGGTGAAGCTGCCAGATCCTGGGTTGTATTGACTGTTGCTTCTTGGTATTTGAATTATTTGTGTCTGGCAGCTTGCAATATTTTTCTTTGAGATTGTAGTTCTGGAGTTTCACCACAATGTTCCTAGGGGTTTTCCCTGTTTGATCTTTTTCTGGAGGTGTTAGATAGATTTTTTTCAATGATTTTTCTTGCCGCTATTTCTAAAATATTGGGACAGTTTTCCTTGATGATCTCTTGAAGAATGCTATCTAGGCTCTTCTTTAAAATTATGACCTTCAGGTAGACCAATAATTTTTAAATTCTCTCACCTGGGTCTATTTTGCTGGTTAGCTATTTTTCTCTGGTGAGGTATTTTACTATCTCTTCCATTAAAAAAAAAAAAAAAAAATGTTTAAGTGATTCTTACTGTCTCCTAGAGCCATTAGCTTATATTTGCCCTATTCTATTTTCTAATGTGTGATTTTCTTCAGTTAGATTTTGTTATTTCTTTTTTTTTTCTTTTTTTTCTTTTTTTTTTTTTTTAATTTGGTTAACTCTACTTTTGAAGATATTGTTTTTCTTCTTGAAGTTTTTGCATTTGGCCAATTGTATATTTTAAGGATTTGCCTTCCTTTTCCAAGCTGTTGACTCTCTCGCATATCTCTCTTTTTTTTTTTTCCTCATTTTTTTCTTCTACCTCTCTTATTTGCTTTTTAAAGTTTCTTATGAGCATTTCCAAGAAGATTTTTTTGGATTGAGACCAATTCATATCCCTCTTCAAAATTTCTCTTGTGGATATTTTGTCCTTTTCTGAGCTAGTGTTTTGGTCTTCCCTGTCACCATGATAGCTTTGTAAACCAAGGTTCTTTTCTGATTCTTACTCATTTTTTCCTTTTTGTTTGGTATTTCCTCTTTTTTTAACTTTTATGGTTGAGCTCTATTTTAGGAGTTAAAAGGGGTGCTGCCCCAAGCTTCCTGTACAGCTCTGAGCCTTGGCTTTAAGCATAGGAGACCCTGTGTTTACTATTTGTAGCTTTATCTGCTTCTTCCAGGGAACTGCCTGTTTTTCCAATACTTGCTTTCTGAGTTGTGACTGGGTATTAAGCCAGGCCCTAAAGGTCTCAGTTGTTGATTTGATGTGATTCAGATCCTCTCACTAGCTTTCTTAGACTCTGAGTTGGGCTGAAAACCCCTTTCACTCCAGTGAAACTAACATTTCTTAAATTTTTCCAATCTACTTGAGGTGAAAAGTCATTTCATTCTGTTCAGAGGCCTGATTTTATGTAGTTTTTTGAGGGAAACTGATAGATATCATGCATCCTTCTTACTCAACTCTGCTATCTTAGCTCCACTCCCTTTTGCCAAAGTAAAACAAAATATTTAAGTCACATAAAATATTTAAGTAAACAAAAAAGCATTTTAAAATCCAGAATATTTTTCTTTTGAGGTAGGATAAAAACAAACAACCTTATAAATTGACATTATATTCCATTTCCACTGTGTTCTCAAAATTACATAAGCATCTGGGTGAAGAAATATAACCTAGCCAGGTATTTTTGGTCATGAAAACATCAATAGTAGTTCTGCCAATATAATGGTAGTGTTATAAATTGTCCTTAAATTACTCAACAGTTAGAGCAGTCACTTTTGAAAAGCACAGAAAATGAAATGCTATCAATATATGTGCCTTTTTTTGTCTGATTTATGTTTTGTCAAAAGAAACTATAATCTGGAAGAAATAGGGAACAGACTTCTTCTGTTTACTATAGGAAAAAAGATGAAAAGCTGTAAAACTGAAAGTAAGAACTGAGAGTTGAGATTCAGTGGTAAGTAGGACAGTATCTGATTTCCTCTTTGACTAGAAACTGATGATTGAAACACCTTTGCTGGTCATAAAATGAAAGAAATCTATTAGGTCACTTGAAAACTGGCTTTGCATTTAAAACTTCTTGCAAAGAAAGTTTTTTTTATTTATTTTCTTTTCTGCCCTTTCTTCTTATATGCCATATTGTTAAATTCTATAATGTTAAATTCCCTCATCTTTTATTGATGTGCCCAATGCTCACTTCATTGTAATACATTAGTTTGTATGTAATTGTCCATTTAATATTTTAATCAATCTGTGATATTTTCAATGTGGGCATTTCCCCCATTCATATTTCTATTACTCATGTCCTTTCTTAGATATTGCATAATGAATCTATCCAACATAAGAGAAAATTTCCCTATAGTTATTTAACATTCATTGAATGTCAGTGCAATTCATATTGTTACTTCTCATTCTCAGTAAATGATGAGGGAATGTCCATACATGTAATAATTCATTAAAAATAATTTTTGTATACATCATTGATTATGACATTTCTAATATTGAATGCATTCATCAGAATGGGTCTTTTGAAATTTTTATTGACCCCATTATTGGATCAGGTCTTTTGATACCTCTGGAAACTCATCTGTACCTAGAATGTATTATTGTGACCACATGTTTTCATTCTCCAGCTTTTGGGTATTTTGCAAGACAGCTTAACTACTCCCTTACCTGAGCATGTCTCCCTATTGAAATATATATAAAAATCTTGCCCTTTTTTCTCTTTGTAGGTACTCTTGCACACTAATGCAGTGCTAAGTCCCAAATTTCAGTCCCTTTGCCTTAAAAATCTTTGTTATTGCTTATTTGGTAATATGATTTATTTCAAATTGGCAATTAAAAAATGGTAGCAAGCTACAAATTTATTTAATGAAACTAATATTATCCAAATATATAAAGCAGAAAGAGATAGAGATCCAAATTTTACTAATGAGGTAAGATAATAAAATTAAATGTATATCTATGTATTTATTTACCTATCATCTATCTATTTCTATATAAGTATGTGTGTGTGTATATATATATACATATATATGCATATATATACATATTAAATATTCATACTAAATATTCACTTATACATACATTATTATCCACATATATATATATATATATATGTGTGTGTGTGTGTGTGTGTGTGTGTGTATCTATACATGGATCATTGTTCATCCTTTATTTTCAAAGAAGACCATCATTGGATAATGCTTTGAATTGTACATTTATTAGATTTAGGTGAGAATGAGTTGCAGTGCTCAGCCTTATTCATTCTTCCAGAGTCATCAAAGTTCAGGGGCAAGACAAAAGTCAAGATGACTAATAATGTCCTAGGATGCAGTGGATGACCTTGGCATCCTCAATATCTGACCAAGCTCTAAATGCTACACAGTACCTGTTTCAGCTCCCTTCGTAATCACTGGAATATTTTGTTCTTATCTGTCCATTCTACTAGGGTAACTTTTCACATACTTGGGACAGACATGCCATTAACTCATTGATGGGTTTGAGGATTTTTGATTCCTCAATCTGATTAAATCCATCTACTGGGAATGTTTTATGAGGTTGAGGCCACTGGGCATGCTATAGTTACTTGGAGACACACATGAAGATTGGGTGAGATGTGGACTCCAAAAGCAGATGAATGGGATCAGTAAGCCAGCATACTAGAGGTGCTGGTCCTCCCTGATGACCTTATTTGCTCCATATACATGAATGTGTGTGTGTGTGTACATATATATATATATGTATATATATATATATATATATATATATATACATATATATATATATATGTACACACACACATATACTCAAATACATATATAGTTTCAGTGTGTGCATGTATATTTGTATGGATATTTATATGCGTACCTTGTATATCGAGATTGAGGAGACAACATCCTCCATATTTGTAAATGACATAATAAATTTAATTAGACAATAATATTTGTAAAGCAGCAAAATACAAGCTGACAAAAGTAATCAAATTTTCTATATAGTACTAAAAAAAACAGGACCAAATAAGAAGAAGATATATATATATATATATGTATATATATATATATATATATATATATACATATATATATATATATCAAAGGCTTATAAAATGCAAAGAAAATCTAGAATTTAACCTAGCAAAACAATAAAAAAACAAAACCTTATATAACATATAGCTATAAATATAAAATTACATAAATACTCTTCACAGAAATAAAAGAAGACAGTAGAGAAATGTTCACTACTTATTTCAGGGTCATGCCATTATGGCAAAAACATTTTTTAGACATTCAAAGATTTATAAATTAATTTGTAGATTTGGTGTCAGTTTGGCTACACCAAACCACCAAGGTCTTTTTTGGAAATAAACTTATAGAAATATTATAATATGTTAATTCTTTAAAGATACAAAATTCTAGAATTGCATTGGATTTTTTTAATGGTAGTATTAAAAGGCATATTGTGTTACCAGGCTTCAAACCATACTATAAAGCATTCTTTATTAGTGTGAAATGGTAATAGTTGAAATATAGAAAAATAAAACAATGGAAAGTGGAAAGAACTGGAAAATATTCTAAAGTAGCTCTGTTTATGTAATCAGGGCAAGAATGTGCAATACTGAGGTTGCATTTGAATATAATTTAGAGAATATAAAAGATATTTATGAAGTCCAGATTAGTACCCTGGATGCCTTAGAATCAACCAGAGTCAGGATCAGCAAAAGTCTTTGGTTTTTATTTTTGGTCTTTAGGGGGAGAGTGAAGGGAATAAATGCAAGCTCTCCCTTCTTCTCATCCACAGCCAAAGTGAATCTGGCTTGTTTTACTTCACCCCCTAATACCGCCTATGATTATCTGTTTATACCAAAAAATTAAGCCAGCACAGAATAGTGAGAAGGGCCATTTTCCAAGTATACCCTAATAGAGTATTGTTCAATCAGTAATTAAATGTTCCATTGTCTGATTCCAGTGCATCAACTCAGTTTCAGCCCTTTACAGATATTTGTGAGAAATTAGTTTACTCATGTCTTATACCATATTACAATCAATTCTAAATGGATATCTTCTTTGAGTATAAAGTTTCATATAACTGATATAACAAAAATAGAGAAATAAGTACATTACAAAATTTTGATTAAAGGGAAAAATTAATCTTAAGAAGGCCAGAGGTAATCGTCAAAGACAAAATATTGTATTTATATTACATTATCTTTTTATACTCATTTGAAAAATTAGAAAAAAAAACAGAGCAAAACAATGTGTCTAGGAGAAGAAATTCTAAAGAAATGAAGAGATAATTGTGTCAACTATCATTTTAGAGAGGGAAAAAAAAAGTTGGAAAGAAGATGAATAGAAAATGGGACTTCTAGTCATAAAGGCCTTATTTAGATTAAGTCCTTTGTCTGACATACTCACATTACTATTCTGAACAAATCACTCAACTTCTCAGGGCTCCAGAAAATTCTTTAAGACAATAAATGACTAGATAATTGTAAATCTGTATTAAAGGAATTTCCTTACTGGAAAATAGCAATAAAATTACAGGACAAAAACAACTCTAAAAAACAAATAAAAACTGAAAACTAAGACTTATGGGAAAATGGCAAATATATAATATTAAGCATCATTTCCCAGGAAATAAATGATCAAAATAAATAGTTTTCATGAGAAAAAAAAAAAAAAAAGACAAATGGACACCAGGAAGATGAAATAACAGACCAAATCACTAATTTTAAATAAAATAGAAATTCAAAGGACTTTTATGATTTTTTTATCCCTATTAAATTGCAAAGATGGCAAAAATAGGAATATGTTGAATATGGCTAAAAATAACTGTTATTAAACGTGAAGCTTTCTCTTGAATTATATAAGAATTATCTAAAACAGTAAAATATTCATGTTATTATCTGATCTGTGGATTTTGCTACTGACCAGACATACTGAGGATGTCAAAGGCAGAAAGAAAAAGCTCTCTCTATATAAATATTCTTCACCCTAGTTTGGATACAAATAAATGGAAACAAAATGTATTTCCATTGATTATAGAATAGATGAAAAAAATGTTGGTATTTCAATGTAAAGGGCTAGAACTGAACAAATGCACTTGGATAATGAAGCACATGAGACTAATTGTCAATTGGACAGTTCCCTATTAACTTGTTTGAAGGTTGACCCTCCCCAGCTGTTCTGTGCTGACTTGATTGGTGGGATAAAGAGGGGGAAGTGAGTGTGGGAGGAGTAGGAGGAGGAAGAGGAAATTGGGATTCTTTCTCTCTCTCTCTCTCTCTCTCTCTCTCTCTCTCTCTCTCTCTCTCACATTCTCTCCCACACTCTCTCACTCTCTCTCACTCTCACTCTCTCTCTCACTCTCATTCTGTCTCTCCTGGTGTTTGAGGGAGGAAGATGTGTGTGAGATTGCTAGATCTAATCCCCTGACCTTGAGTGTAAAAGATCAAGAATAAAGACATTTAGTGATCCTGACTTGGGTTGATTTCTGGGAAGACAGAGTTCCAGCATTTTGGTGTCCAGCGTGGACCAGACACCCTACTTCTACAGAAGTCCTCCAGTAACCAGGAGATTAGGTGAGTATTCTAATAGACAAATAAGGAACTTACCTTATTAAGGACTAAACCAGCAATCTCTAACAGCTAAGATGGGGCACGTGTTAGATATAGATATTCTTTTGGCCTCAGCCGACCCAGCCCAAGCCCCTGCTACAGCCTCTCCTAGTAGTAATGCTATAGAGGATATAATTGAGGAGAAGAGTTTACTTATAACCTGGCTACAGATTGATGGTCTCTTAGACTCATTGAAATGCATGTCCCCTTGGTTCTTAAGGGAAGAAAAACTAATTGTAGACAACTACAGGCTAGTGGGACTTGAAAGGAAAGAATTTTACTCAAAAAATGGGTCTCATTAAATTTCTGCAGAGGTATTTTATATATACAATGTGGTTCAATTAGACTTAAGCTATCAAGCAAGTTATAGGAGAAGGAAAAGTTTAAAAAATGAACAGAGGAGGAAGTGTGAGGGAAAAAAGATAGAAGATAAGCAATCTCAAAACCTTCCCAGAGGGCAAGGGGATTTGAATGAGGAATTAGGATGTGTTCACTCTGATTGTCCTGAAGAAACTTCAACTCTGCCTAGAGAGCAGATTATTGACCAGCCCACATCAACTCTACCTTCAGGGACAGAAAGAGAAGGAGTAGTGGGAGAGGCAGTGATATCAGCACCTCCCCCCCTAGCAATCACCAACCCCTAAAACTAGATTACAAAAAGGGACTTTTGAAGCAATTAAAAATGGAAAAGAAAATAGATAATGATTTCAAACTTCAAATTTTTCCCGTGATTCAACAGTATAATTCTGCAGACCAAGAAAGTAGAAGATACACTCCTTTTAATATGGACATTCTTAAAGACCTGAAAAAAGCTTGAAATCTCTATGGGGCTACATCAGCTTATGTTAAGATGTTACTACAGAATTTGGCTTAGGAAATCTTAACCCCTTGTGACTGGTAAGACATTGCAAGGGTGTGCTTAGAACCTGGACAAAACTTGTTGTGGCTTCCTGAATATAGTGAGCTCTGTAGGATTCAAGCCCAACAAAATAGTCAAAGTGGAGTTAATATTTCAATCACCTGTGACATTCTGACAGGTGTAGGTTCTTATGCAGAAAATTCAGTACAGATTAATTAGTCCATAACAGCATTTCAGGAAATTGCTTCTGCTGCTATCAAAGCATGGGCTACTCTCCCAAATAAAAATGCAAGGGTGAGAACTTGACAAAAATTGTACAAGGACCAAATGAACCCTTTGCTGATTTTGTGGCATGTTTGCAGACAGCTGTCATATGGACTAATGCTGAAAATCAAGTAACAGACACTTTGGTAAGGTAAGTTCCTAGAGAAAATGCCAATGAGCTTTGTAGAAGGATTATACTAGGACTACATGGGGATGCTCCTTTAGAGGAGATCATAACATGCTGTGCCACAGTGGGCACAAATATCTTTTATAGCTAGGCTATGGTGCAGACTTCACAAGATCCCAACATGGGAAAACAGGGTCCCTTTTGGCAAGGGACTTCCAGAGAGACTTGTCAATGCTTTCAATGTGGTGAAGTAGGCCATCTGAAAGCTCAATGTTGGTATAAAGACAGAGTGAGAAAAAAGTGTGGGAGAACAAGACTCAAAACCCCATGTCCAAAATGCAACAGAGGACTCCATTGGGCATCAGAATGTAGAGTGATTCAGGGAAACGGGATGAGGGCCCCAGCTCCAGGATCCCAGACAACAAACACTTGGGGCATGATGACAGCTGATGCCACACCCAGAGAGTGCCTCCAAGTCCAATACCCAGACATGACCCATCAGCCAGGAAGCCATCTGAGGGGAGAAAGGGATACACAATCAGTCAGCCAGGAAGCAACATGATGGGAGAAAGGGACTACAATTAGGGAGGAGAGAGTTGTATGCAGCTGGGACAACTGAGATACCCCCTGGAGAGGTGAAATCTGTTCTTCTCCAGCCTATGGATCCCTTGCCTCCAGGGAAAGAAGGCTTGATCATTTTACATCCTGAGAGTACTTACAAAACAGTGTTCATTCATACACTGATGTGGGAAACTGGGGAATGTGTAGATAATATCCCAGTCACTAATACAAGTAGACAATGTGTGACTTATCAACCAGGTGAAGTAGTAGCATTGGTTTTATTGAGACAGACCCCTGATAAGCAACCTGGTGACAGTCACCCACATTCTGACTCCAAGCAGCAAAACCCAGGAATATACTGGACAGCATCTGTGACAGCTGACCGAACTATGCTCACCATCTATATAAATGGCATAGCATTAGAAGGACTGGTGGACACAGGTGCAGATCACACAGTTATTAGAGGTGCCAACTGGCCCAGTCACTAGCCAAAGAAAAAGGCAGACACCTACATGTCTGGGGTAGGAGGATCAATAGCAGCTGAAGTTAGTGCTACCCCTTTAAGATGGATATTTGAAAGTGAAACAGGAGTTTTTACTCCTTTTATAGTTGAAAAAATCCCCATCAATTTGTGGGGAAGAGACATTTTACAACAATTAGGGTTAAAAATTAGTACTTCGGCTTTTTTAGGCAGGGCTGCTGTTGAAGGCCTGCCACCACTTTCACCTGTTCCTATCCAATGGAAAACTGATACACCAGTGTGGATAGAACAGTGGCCCTTAGGTAGCGATAAAATTCAGGCCTTACTAGACATAATACAGGAACAACTTGACCAAGGAAACTTACAACCTTCTCTTAAGTCCTTAGAATTCCCCAGTATTTGTTGTAAAAAAGAAATCTGGAAAATGGAGGATGTTGACTGATTTAAGAAAGGTGTAAATGAACAAATGGAAACTATGGGAACTCTTCAACCTGGACTTCCATCTCCTATTCAATTGCCTAGAGAATGGCCTTTGTGGGTTATAGATATTAACGATTGTTTCTATTCTATTGCTCTAGATAAAGAGGATATGAAAAGATTTGCCTTTTCAGTGCCCAGCATTAACTTAGCTGAGCCTTATAAAAGATATGAATGGACAGTTTTGCCACAGGGAATGAAAAACAGCCCCACTATGTGTCAAATGTATGTTGCTGCTGCTCTTACTCCAGTAAGAAAAGCATTTCCAAAGTAATGTTATTACATTACATGAATGATATATTGTGATGTGCACCTGAGGAACAAATGTTAGAAGCATGTCTACGAAAAAAAACATAGAAACACTAAGGAATTATAAATTGCACATAGTTTCAGAAAAGATTCAAAGACATGCTCCTTTTCAATATTTAAGATATGAAGTATATCCTAAGGTGCTTACACAAAGTCTCCTTAAGAACAGAGATGCTTGTTACGTGCTGTTGTCTCCAGACATTTGCCATTAACTCTCATCCAGAGAAGTGACTTCCCTTCCTGCAGAGAGCCACTTCAAGCCTGGTCTAAAGCAGAGACTTTATCCCAGAGTCGATTCTCTCAGACCCAATGCTACCCTTCTTTTATCCTCCCAGAGAATGGGCTTGGGATAATGCAAGGGCTTCTGGGAAACACTACTTCAACCAATGAGCTTGCTCCTCCTAGAATTCCTAAGGTGTAAACTCCCTTTAAAGGCCCGAACCAAAGGTCTGAGCCAGAGAACTGTCAAGTCAACCTGAATTCTCACCTTATCACTGTCCAGACAACCTGAGTTCTCACCTGGTAATCCTAAAAGATGCTAAACACCTTAAATGACTTCCAGAAATTGATAGGAGATATCCAATGTATGCGTCCCATGCTAGGTTTGACTACCTGTCAATTGCAACGATTATATGACATTTTAAGGGGAAACAGTGCTTTAAATTCACCAAGCCAGCTTACAAAAGAAGCTCAAGAGGCTTTGAGACAAGTTGAAAGAGTCACTCAAAAACCCTTGGAAATATCAGTTTTTGCTACACAAGAGGCACCCACAGCAATCCTTCATCAAGGAGGCAGTGTGATAGTGTGGGTGAACCTCCTAGCACAACCAGAACAAAACCTTATTCCTTACCCACTGCTTGTGGCTAGAATTTTATTAAAGGCTATTAAACTAGCAGTACAATTATCTGGGATAAGACCTGACAAGATACACACCTTTTATACTAATGCACAAGTTAATGTGTGCTGTGAAATCATCCCAGAGTGGCAAATTTTATTAGCCATCGCTCCAAATTTTACACACGGATCTCCATTAAAGATAACCAGACTGTTACATAATTGGTGATAGATTCTTCAAGAAAACGTTTCTAAAGTTCCTCTTAAAGGACCAACTATCTTTACAGATGCATCCAAACATAACTTTTGTGCTGTATACTCTTGTGACTTAACTATAAAGAGAGTAATCAGAACTCCTTTTTAGTCCACTCAGCAGAATGAATTGTATGTAATCATTCTAGCTCTTATTATCCAGGTGACATAAATATAATATCCAATTCGGCCTATTCAGTAGGTGTGGTAAAAAGAATTGCCACATCCCTAATAAAATTCATAGCCTCGGATATATATCAGCTCTTTAAGGAACTTCAAGAGTGAGTGAGAAAGCATTCAGGTAAGATTTATATTTTGCATGTCCACTCTCATAGTGGACTTTCAGGTCCTATTTTTGATGGTAATTCAAAGGCCTTCCAAACATATTGGCCAAAACTCTTTTATTTCAAGAAGCACAAGAATCTCATACTAAATATCACCAGCCTGCCCGAGTTTTACATTTACAATTTGGAATAACAAGAGAAGAATCTAGGAGCATAGCAAAAGCCTGTACAGTTTGCTTTTCTTTCCATACTTCTACACTCCCTCCAGGGAGGAACCCTCATGGTTTGAGACCTAATGAAATTTGGCAAATGGATGTGACCCATTATAAATTTTTTGGTCATCTCTCTATTATCCACGTTGTGGTAGACACCTTTTCAGGATTCACATTTGCAATGCCAGCAGCAAAAGAGACAGCCTGAGTGGTCACTGAATTCCTTACACAAACATTTGCAATTATGGGTGTGCCACCAGCAATAAAAACAGACAATGGATCTGCATATACATCTAAACATTTTGCACACTTTTGTGCACATGAATAAGAAATTAAGATTTCATATTAGAATTATAAGCTCACTCAAATCTAACAGGCCTGAGCTTCTAAATTATAGGAACTTGACCTTTCCATGAACTCTGCAAGTTCTTGACAATAGATACCAGGAACTAGCCATTCTTAGAAAATGCTTATGCTTAGGGCTTGGTGGCTTCCTCCCTGATCATATGTAATTAATAGGGGCATATGTCAAGCCTCAGACATCTGGGATGAGTCAACATGAATATGTTCCCCAAAATATATTGAGCTTTGTCACGCAAACTGCACATGTTGCACATCCTTGTCAAAAAACCTTATATAGCTAGTTTTGGCCGGGAGCCTTCTTTATCTGAAAACATATACAAAGCCAGTGTTCTAAAACCATAGTTGAGCTTCACCCGTGGGAAGGACGCTTTGCCCGGGAAAATCTTTACACAATTCAAGTTGATTGAGCCTGAAACGGGGCTCCCAGACATTTGAGTTTTTGAGGTTCCCTTGAATTGGTGATGTATTCTCTTCCTCTATCTGCTATGATTGTCATATTGTTAATTGTTCTTATTTCTATTTGTTTTTTTATGCAAATCTAAACTGTCTATACCTTGTCCTATTTGATTAAAATCTTACTTTCATTTTCAATTGAGTCTGAGAGCGTCATTTAGAGGAGTGAATCCAAACACATAAACTTTTCTTAATACAGCACAGTATAAGATTTTACATGCCACTGGCATACCCTTTAATCCTCAAGAGTAGGCAAAAGTAGAGAGAAGAAACAGAGATATTAAGACACTCCTACAAAAACAAAAGAAAGGGGGAGCCACGGGTAACCCTAGAGAACTTCTAAATTTAGTTCTTTATACCATTAATTTTTTAATTTTTAGCACAGATGCACTGGCTCCAGCAGACAGGATTTATAACGCACTGCAAGGGCAGTGTCCATTGTGAGCAGCTCTACTGTCTTTAGATAATCACCAGGTGATGTGGAGAGACCCAGAAAGTGATGAATGGAAGGGACCAGATACGTTAACTACATGGGGGAGAGGATTTGATTGTATCTCCAAAGATGGGGAAGGAATCATATGGGTGCCAACGAGCTGTATTTGCCTTGTCCAATTGGAGAGAGATGGAGCAGACACTTGAAATGAAGGAGAAGACCCAAGAAACATCAGGTAGTTCCATTGCTGACTGTGCCCACCACTGAAACAACCTGGCAGTTATTATGATTGACTCATGGACATCAAAAATTGTTGGACTTGAAAATCCTCATGAATCATTGGATTCTCTGAGATGTGATAAGACTGTTATAGGACTTGATAACCCTCAGGAATCATTGGATTCTCTGAGACATGATAAAACTATTGTAGGACTTGAAAGCCCTGAGGAATCATTGGATTCTCTGAGACATCATAAGACTCTTGTAGGACTGAAAGTCCTCAGGAATCACTGGATTCTCTGAGGCATCATAAGACTGTTGGGGGACTTCAAAACCTGAAGGGATCATTAGATTCCCTAATATATAAAAAGACTGATGCGGGACTTCAAAAACTTGTGGGGATCATTGGATTACCTAACACGTGAAGTAATGGACAATAGATTGGTTTTGGACTATCTCTTGATTGCTGAAGAAGGCATATGTGTGACTGATGTTTACATACTCTCCTTCTAGGATTTCTGGAAATCTTTTACAAAACCATGTTGATTTATATTGTTTGTTATATCATTACTTGCATGTACAATGCATGTTTGTTACAACACATTGAGCCTGCACTGACTGTGGGGAGAGTCATCACTAATAGCCTCTGCATTACTGCTATGTGCTTGTGTAATAACTCCCATGCTGATGGGTTTGTGCATACTTGTCTCTATTAAGGCCCTTCAACCCAGAAACCTGCTAGCAGTCCCCACTTCCCTTTGGTGCTTTTCATCTCCCTTCCTGAAATGTTGGGGAGGGTGTGATTATCTCCTTTTTAGTGCTTTCATCTCCCCTCCTGAGAAGTCAGGGGGGGCGTTATCAACTTCTTTTTGGGGTTCTCATCTCCCTGAAAATTCAGGGATGGCGTGACCACCTGTGATCTAAAACAAAAGAAAATGGGAGATGTAAAGGGCTAGAACTGAGCAAATGCACTTGGATAATGAAGCATATGAGACTAATTGCCAATTGGACAGTTCCCTATTAACTTGTTTGAAACTTGACCCTTCCCAGCTATTCTGTGCTGACTTGATTGATGGGACAAAGAGGGGGAAGTGACCTGTGTGAGAGGAGTAGGAGGAGGAACAGGAAATTGAGACGCTGTCTCTCTCTCATGCTCTGTCTCTCATGGCATTTGAGGGAGGAAGGTGTGTGTGAGATTGCTATATCTAATCCCCTGACCTTGAGTGTAAAAGATCAAGAATAAAGACATTTAGTGATCCTGACTCTGGCTGATTTCTGGGAAGACAGAGTTACAGCATTGGGATATTTACTCTGAAGTAAGAAATGACTATAAGTACTTTTTAAAAAAGAGGAGAAAATGTGTGAAGCCAAGAAAGAACAATATAAGCAATTATCAATCAGTAAACATTTAATGAGTATTTGTCTACTAAGTACCAGGTATTATGCTAAATGCTAAGGATACAAAAAGAGAGGAAAGACAGTCCTTGTTATCATAGAGGTAAACATCTAATGAGGAGAT
Organism: Sminthopsis crassicaudata; assembly: GCF_048593235.1. NCBI lineage: Eukaryota > Metazoa > Chordata > Mammalia > Dasyuromorphia > Dasyuridae > Sminthopsis > Sminthopsis crassicaudata. The sequence continues at coordinate 73,805,549 of NC_133618.1, read as the reverse complement.
AGAATACAAAAGAATGCATACAAAACAAATAATACATAGGAAAATCAAAAGAAAATTAACAAAAGGATGGTGATAAAATTAATAAAAGTTAGAGAAGGCTTCCTGTAGAAGATGGCATTTTAGTTGGAAATGAAAGGAAATCAAATTGCCCAGTAGGTATAATTAAGAAGGAAAAGCATTCCGATAATGGAAGACAGCCCAAAAAATGGTCCAAGAAGTTATAGAAGTGCCAGAAGGTCAATAATATCAGATAGAAGAGTGAGTGTTAGTGAATAAGATTGTAAAATAGGAGGGGACAAGGTTAGTTTTGAATGCCATTCAGAGCATTTTGTATTTGATCCTGGGGGCAATAGAGAGCCTCTAGAATTTCTTGAATATGCATGTATGTGTAATAGTGAGAGTGATGACAGGACCTGCCCTGCATTTAAGGAAAATACCTCTAATAGCTTATTAGAAGATAAATTTAGAATAAAGATAATTTTGAACCAGCCATACCAACCAGAAGACTATTATAATAAATCATGCATGAAGCAATGAGGGCCCTTACTAGAATGATGAATGTTAGAGATTATATTCCAGAAATGTAAAATTTAAATTGAGAAGTCTTTTTTTTTTTTTTTTTATTCATTTTTCCAAATTATCCCCTCCCTCCCTCCACTCCCTCCCCCGGATGGCAGGTAATCCCATACATTTTACATGTGTTACAATATAACCTAGATACAATATATGTGTGTAAATACCTTTTTCTTGTTGCACATTAATTATTAGCTTCCGAAGGTATAAGTAACCTGGGTAGATAGACAGTAGTGCTAACAATTTACATTCGCTTCCCAGTGTTCCTAAATTGAGAAGTCTTATAAAGAGCTAAGGATAGTTCCTAGATTTTGTGTCTGAAGGTCTGAGAGGATAATTTTAGCATCTATAAGAATAGAGAAAGACGGATGGTGGGATATGAATTTAGAGGGTAAAATGATTGTCCAATTTTGGATATAGTGAGTTTAAAATATTTACTAGATATCTAGATGTCCCAAAGTTAGTTGACAATGTGAGAATAGAAATCAGCTGAGAGATTGGAACAGGAAAGTTAGATGTGAGAATTATCAGCATAGAGATGGTAATTAAATTGCTGGGAGCTAAAGAGATCTAGTGAAGCAGTAGAGGAGGACAAGATACAAGGGCCAAAAGCAGAACCTTGAGGACATTTAGAGTTAGATAATATAAATGAAAAGAATACCCAAAGGAATCTATCTCCAAGTCATTATAATAACACATCTTGCCATGGCAAAAGTACAATAAACATTAATTACTTTCTTCCTTTTTTTTTTCTTAATTTTTTATTATAGCTTTTTATTTACAAAACACATGCATAGATAATTTTTTAACATTGATGCTTGCAAAACCTTGTGTTCCAATTTTTCCCTGCTTTCTCTCCACCCCCTCCCTAGATGACAGGTAGTCCAATGCATGTTAAATATGTTAAATCCAATATACGTATACATATTTATGCAGTTATCTTCTTGCACAAAAAAAATCTAGAAAGAAAGGAAAAAAACCTGAAAAGGAAAACAAAAACATAAGCAAAAAATAACAGAAAGAGTAGAAATGTTATGTTGTGGTCCACATTCATGTCCCATAGTTCTCTCTCTGGGTGTAGTTGATTCTCTTAATTACCGAACAATTGGAACTGGTTTGAGTCGTCTCATTGATTTTTGTGTGCGTGTGTGTGTGTGTGTGTGTGTGTTTTCAAATATTATTTTTTAAATTTAATTTTATAATTATATTTTTTTTTGATAGTACATATGCATGGGTAATTTTTTTTTTATTACAACATTATCATTTTTACTTACTTCTGTTCCAAATTTTCCCCTCCTTCCCTCTGCCCCCTCCCCTAGATGACAGGCAATCCCATATATGTTAAATGTGTTACATTATATCCTAGATATAATATAAAACATTAACTACTTTCAATAGAGAAGCCACAGAGAACAAGTATTGCTTACATTTAGATGCATTCATTACACCAGTTTTTATTTCATTTTTTTCTTCATTACAAGAAAGTGTTCAAGTGATAAATGAGAGTCTATACTGAAAATGCCCTTAATGTAAAAATACAAAATATGCACAAATATTGTTTAAGAAAAGTATTATTTATTAGAGTTAAATTATTAATGTTACTAAATTTTGACATTAGTGAGACAAAATCTGAAACTTCAATTCTGATATTCCACTTGTGGACCTAAGGCAAGTAATTTAATCTTTTTGATACCCAATACCTTATAAAAAGAAAGGAATTAACTAGATGACCTTAGAATTTTTTCCTGAATTTTCATTCTGTAGCCAGAATACATAAATGTTTTATGCTTAATAGTATGGCACCCCATTCATTAATGATATTTTATAACATATAGGTGACCCAGAGACTAGGTAGTCATTGAAATGTATCTCCATCACTGGAGAAAATATTCCTAGAATTTATAAATCACGTATCTGAAGAACCAAAATAGTAAGATTAAGAAATCTACCCTTCTGTTTTCAAAGAAGTTCTTGGGAAAATGAGTTTTGGGGCACAATTTATCATGGCATCTTATTAGCAAAGCAAAAAATATCCAATCTTCACAAAAGCCTAGAAACACATGAAAGAAAAGTATATGATTGTTGAAGAAAAGTTGGGAGCAATGCCTAGTCATAATGTCTTCACTACCTCCCTAGGTATTCTGTCTGAAAATTGGTAATTTTGACAAGGATTTCCTATTATTCAGCTGTATAACCTTTAGCTACTTTCATAAGACCTTATTTTTGTATGGTGCCTTATGATTTTCAGTATACTTTTACACACATAATTTTGTTTGAGGCAAAAAGATTATCTCTGTGAGTTAAGGCAACTGAACTGAATGTGGGGTCACAAAATTATGATTTATTATAATTTAAAGTTTGACTTGTATACCTATTTTATATATCTATACAGCTGGAGTCATGTAAAATTTTCTCAGACAAAAAGGGATTACAAGTGGAAAAAGTTTAAGAAGCCCTGGACTAGATGATCAAGAAGGTCCTTTCCCTTTTAAAAATCATTATCCCATAACCCAATAAAGTGGCAAAACTGGAACAAACTATTAATTCTATTATTTTCTCATTTGAGCTATAAGGAATTCACCCCAAAGCATGAATATTATTGACCTTATAAAAAAGATGTGTAAACCAATGAGGACATAGTTAATGTCTTAGATGGGATATGAATACCTGTCTCCTTACTTTGCTAATAGGCAAACTAAGAAGATTTGATTAAATAATCTACTGAGTCTTATGCAACTGAAAATTCTATAATTTTATGCTGCTATAATTTACAAATTTCATTAGCTAGTTGAAGCATAAATAGAACAATAATATTCTAATAAATATAATTTATACATGCACTCTATGAATCTGACAGTTGTCTGTCCTTCATTCCTGAAGAGCACATAACATCAGGGAGGTGATGTAGTGACACACAAGTGAATTGGATTTAAGTGAGGGAGGGCTGTGTAAAGTTACCTGCTGCTGGAACTCTGTCTTCTCAGAAATCATCCGGAGTCAGGCTAATCAAAAGTCATTATTCCAGCTCTCTTGAGGTCACTGTCAGGGCATTAGTTCTACTAATCTCCACACCACCTTCCTCTCTCTCCACTGCCAGGAGAATGCCTCAATTTCCTCCTCCTACTCCACCCACACACGTCACTTTCCCCTCTTTGTCCCACCAATCAAGTCAACACAGAATAGCTGGGGAGGGTCAACCTTCAAACATATTAATAGAGAATTGTTCAATTGGCAGTTAGTCTCATGTGCTCCATTATGCAAGTGCATTTGCTAGGTTCTAGCCCTTTACAATCTGCCTCACTTTAGCCTCCAGAACCATCTGATAAATAAGAAAGATATAGATCAAGATGGCTGGAGATGGACCTGGATAAAATGGGAAATTTTCACATTTTTAAGCTAAGGTCTTTAACAGGTCTCAGTTTGACTGAAGCTACACCCATTCAGTGATTGAAGCTAGATGGCAATTGAGGGAAAGAATCTGCTTTTTCACCTAGTCCCAGAAATATAAATGAATGAATAAATGAATGAATGAATGAATCTGGTAGAGGAAGATCCTCTGGGTTCCTGGCCAAAGCAGACTATGTAGTGACTGGAGAACTGATTTTGAAGCCAGGAAGACCCAGATTCAAGTCCTAATTGTAAGTAATATATACTGATTATGTGATCCTGGATGAGTCAGTTAACCTCTTATGACTACTGAGGTTAAACTCAAATAGACACAGGGACCACTAAATTATATTTAAGCAGGCACATGTTAACTATACAAATCCTATTGTGCTTTTGTTCATTTTGTTAAATATTTTCCAATTATATTTTAATGTAATTTCCAATGTACTTGGTAAATTTTCTGGTGACTATGCCCACCAAATAGCTGTGATAGTTTTATAATTCTCGTCCAGGAAATTCTAAAACTATGAAATTACAGATAAGGAGACATCAAGTACCAAATGAAAGCATTCTGTATAAAAGTGAAATCATAACTGTAATTCCTATTCCTTTATCTTTTTACTACTCTATATTTTACTGTGTCAATCAGATTTCAATTTTTTTCAGGATAGTCGAAAAAGAAACCACTTTTTATAAAGTTAACTTCTGTTCTTCAGTCTATTAGCTAAAGTTATGAAGGGGAAAAAAAGTCATTTTACTTTTAAATAATTCATTTGTATAGTGGCAATATTGAGAATGTGATGGCAAGTTGATGTTACTTATATGTCTGAATATCTAGCAGCACTTTTGTGACATCTATTAAGGAATTATAAAGTATTCAAATATAAGAGAATAGAATTTCATGGTAAACTGTCTTTAAAAAAGTAAGTGGTTGAATCTGTTTCACAATCACTTCTGCATTAAGAGAAAAGTAGAAATTTTCTGGAAAGTAGCTGGAAAGAAACATTTCAAATATCATAGAGCCACAGACACAATCACAAAAGATTTAGTAGGTTTCACATTAAAGAAGTGAAGGGTTTGGGATATGATATTATGGAAAATAATGAAGTAGGATTTCAACAAGAAAAGTCTATCCAGCAAAATTGGGTATGATCTTTCAGGGAGAAAAATAGATATTTAATTACTTGGGGTACTTTCAAGCATTCCTGATTAAAAGACCCAAGCTGAGTAGAAAATTTGATTTTCAAATGCAAGACTAAAAAGCATAAAAAGCTAAATATAAAAGTGTAATCATATGGAATTTGAAAGATTTAACCTGTTTATTTGGGAAAATGATGCATATATCTCCAAAGACTTTAATAAGGACAGTTAAAGAGATTTTGTGTAGATGATTAAGTTGAGATCTCCAAAATTAAAAATGTATGGGTGAGAAAGCAGATTGCACTGGAAGAAAGAGGGAGAGGTAGAATAGGGGAAATTGTCTTACATAAAAGAGCCACACAATGAAGAACATTTATAGGGGGAAAGAAAAAATGTTTTTGTAGGTCTTAGACAGTGCTTGAATTTCGGAGGAGTCATAATTGCTTCCTAGAGGAAGAACACATATGTGCCTATATATATATATATATATATATATATATATATATATATGCATGTGTACATACTTATATCTATATATATCTATGTATTTATATTAATTTGTTTATAACACATATATATGTAAGTAATATAAAAATTAGAGCATTTCTCTGATTAAAATAACAATGACAAAACTCTTTTCTCAAATATATAACTAGGTTAAACTTACAAATAAAAGCCATTTCCCATTTCAAACATAGTGAACCGATATAAACAGATAGATTTCAGGAAAAGGCATCCAAGTTATATTTTTAAAACACTAATGATTAGAGAAATGCAAAATGAAAAGTTTCGTGGTACCAGCTCACAAAAATTGTCAGAAATTATAAATGCTGGAAGGCATTAAGAAAAATTGATATAATATTGAAGTGTCAGTGGAGTTCAGAAGTGACCCAACTATTCTAGAAAAGAATTTAAAACTATATGGAGAGAGAGAATTTGGAAATAAAAATAATAAAAAAGTTAAAAATAAATCAACAATTAACCTTAAAAATAGATTAAAGGATCATTCTATGCCTTGTTCAAAATCAGATTGGACTATAATTGAACATTTTAACAAAATAAAAATAATAAACAATAAAATATATATGATTTTCTAAGTTAATATGTGGCACTTATGGATCCTTATAGGCTTTAGTGTGGTGCTATTTCTGTTTGTTTCTTTGTTTTGTATTTTTGTGAGGCCATTGGGTTTAAGTTACTTGCCAAAGGTCATACAGCTAATTGTTAAGTATCTGAGGTCAAATTTGAATTCAGATTCTTTTTACTCTAGGACTGATGCTCTCTCCACTATGCAATCTAGCTGCCCTAGTCATATTTCTATTTGGGTTTGATATCAGTGTATTACATTAAAATTGTAATACCCTTTTGTTGTCCCTATCATGAAATCTATTGTCTAAACTGTAAAGCTTGAGATTTTTCATTCAAATCCTATAATCTACTATTTGTAGTTCATTCCCAATTTTGATTGTTTTCTATTGAATGTACTCTCTTTTGTCACATGGTGCCCAGTGCCAAAAATGGGACTTCACAAACTTGAGCTAGGGAAGCTCTGTAACTTAGACATTCATGTACTTAACTTAGTAAGCACAATATAAAAGGAGTATCAGGAGATAATACTGGTTGAATAATAAATAGGTAAAAATAAATAGGTAAAAACCTAACAAAAAGATAACATTTTTATCTTGTGAAGTAGTCAAAAATCCCTAGGTGATATTCAATATCATGTAGTCACCAATAAAGAAGAAATAGGAGGGAAATGTCTTCTTCACAGATATTTAGACTTTTGATATATAACAAACATAACCAAATCCAGGGAATAAAAGCTGTACCTTAAATATGTGACTAAACTAGGTATCAAAGATAATGGGGTTAAGAAAGCTCAGAATGACATAAGGATAATATAGATAGTATAATTGAAATGAGTTCTAATTCTCTAATATTTCCCTATTAAAGGTATCTAGTTTATTCTCAGAAAATTAGTGGTTGTTATAGTTGTCACTTCAGTCATATGCAACTCTTTATAAATCCATTTAAGATTTTCCTGGCAAAGATACTGGAATGGTTTGAAATTTCCTTCTCCAGCTCATCATAAAAATGAAACTGAGGCAAAAAGGTTAAATGGCTTGCCAAAGGTCACACATCTAGTAATGTCTGAGGTCAGATTTAAACTGAGGAAGATGTAGGCCTGACACTCTATCCAGCTAGCTGCCCCCTAATTATGAATATCCTAATACTGGGGATCTTATTTTGAACTGGTTTCTTTTCTCTGCATAGTGGCCAGGTCACATTTCCCATAACTAGGAAGCAAAATTGTTTAGGCATAACATAGGTAAATGTGGCATCTTAGGTAATTTTAAAAATACACTGGACATTCAATTCATTATTATTCAGTGAGTGACTGTTTGTTGGCCCTATGTTCTCTCCCACCTAGATATTGTCTCCAGAAAATGTTTCTTGAATAGAAGAATGCATAATCAGGAAACCATTAACCAAAGTCTGGCAAGTCATATCCTAGCAGGAATTAGTTAGCTTATATGAGATGTTATGATTAATTAGAGTTGTAGCCAATGGCAAACCTTGACCTAAAACTAGGCTAATCAAGCTGTCAAGTAGGCCAAGAGATTTAAGTCTGTTCTCAATGACAAAAACTAGAGGAACAAAGTGAAATCCTGACATTAATATCTCTTTATTTCAAGGCATGGAATAAGAGAATATTCAAAAACAAAGGGAATTCAGTGGTAAATTAGTTGAAGGTTCTTGTTTTATTAATTAGACTCACAAAAATCTGGTTATTTACTGAAAGTCGCAGAGCTACATAGTGACAATTAAGATAAAAATTCAAGTAACCAGATGTCTAGTGCCATGAACTATTCATTTCACCATACTTTCTATATAAATGTGTTCTGTAGAAATGGAACATACAGATGGAGAATTAGAAAGGAGGAAACACAATGAGAGATTCAAATCATTTTTTAAATTCTGTATTGCTTCCTAGGAACTGTGTTTTTTTATCCTAGCAAATTTACTTTTAATATACATTTCTTTATGGATCATGTTGAGAAAAAAAATCACAGTAAAAAGGAAAAAAATATGGGAGAGAGAAAAAAACAAACAAACAAACAAACAAACAGAAAAGAGAAGTGAACATAGCTTGTGTTGAGTTACATCCACTCTCCTTAGTTCTTTTTCTGGATACAGATGGCATTTTATGTCTAAAGTCTATTGGGAGTCCTTTGGATCCCTGAACCACTGAAAAGAACCAAACATTTCATAGTTGATCATCACACATTCTTGCTATTATTGTGTACAGTGTATTCCTGGTTCTGGTTATTTTGCTCAGCATCAGTTCATGTGAATCTTGCTAGGCCTTAGTAAAAAAAGCTTGTTCATCATTTTTTTTTTTTGGAAAATAATATCCCAGTACTTTCATTTATCACAACTTGTTTAGCTATTCCCCAATTGATATGTATCCAATAATTTTCCAATTATTTCCTATTACAAAAAGAGCTGCAACAAACATTTTTGCACATATGTGTTCTTTCCCCTGCTTTATGATTTCCATGAGACACAAACCCAGTAATGAAACTGCTGGGTCGACTCGTATGCACAATTTTATATCCCTTTGGGCATACTTCCATATTGCTCTCCAGAATGGTTGGATCAGTACACAGCTTCACCAATAAGGTATTAGTGTCCCACTTTTCTACATCTGCTCCAATGTTTATCATTATCTTTTTCTGTCATCTTAGTCTATCTGAGAGGTTTGAGGTGGTACTTCAGAATTGTTTGGATTTGCATTTCTCTAATTAATAATGATTTAGAACATTTTTTCATATAACTGTATAACTTGACCAAGGACACTTACAATCTTCTCTAAGTCCTTGGATTTCCCCAATATTTGTTGTAAAAAAAGAAATCCGGAAAATGGAGGATGTTGACTGATTTAAGAAAAGTAAATGAGAAGCTGTCATACATACTATTGGTGAAAATGCAGCAACAGAAATTATGATAAGACAACTTGCTAAAGAAAATGCTAATGAGATTTATAAAAAAATTATTCTAGGACTACACAAGGATGCTCCTTAAGAGGAGACCATAAGACTCTGTGCCACAGTGGACACAAATACCTTTTATACCAAGCAATGATGCAGACTTCTCAAGATCTGAACATGGAAAGACAGGGTCCCTTTTGGCGAGGGACTTACAGAGAGACTCGTCAATGCTTTCTTTGTGGTAAAGTAGGGCATCTGAAAGCTCAATGTTGGCATAGAGACAGAGTGAGAAAACAGGTTAGGAGAACAAGACCCAAAATCCCATGTCCAAAATGCAACAGAGCTTTCATTAGGCATCAGAATGTAGATTGATTCTGTGAAACAGGAAGCAAGGGCCAGCTCCAGGGCCCAAGGTAAAAAACACTTGGAGCATGATGGCAGGCGATGTTATACTCAGTGAGTCTTTAGAAGTTCAGTACTCAAACATGACCAATCAGCCAAGAAGCAATCTGATGGGAGAAAAGAATTACAATTGGGGAGAATAGACTTGTATGCATGTGGGACAACTGAAAAAAACCCTGGAGAGGTGAAATCCAATACCTCCAGGCACAGTAGGCTTGACCATTTTACCTCCTGAAAGTACTTACAAAACAGTGTCCATCCATACACTGATGTGGGAAACTGGGGAATGTGTAGATAATATCCAGCCACTAAGAGAGGTAGACAATGTGTAACTTATCAACCAGGAGAAGTAGTAGCATCAGGTTTACTGAAATAGACTCCTAATAAGCAACCTGGTGACAGTCACCCACGTTCTGACTTCAAGCAGCAAAACCCAGGAATATACTAGACAGCAGTTGTGACAGCTGACCGACCTATGCTCACCATCTATATAAATGGCATACCATAAGAAGGATTGGTATATGTTGGTGCAGATCACACAGTCATTAGAGGTGCCAACTGGCTCAGTCACTGGCCAAAGATTAATGCAGACACATATATGTGTGGTGTAGGAGGATCAATAGCAGCTGAAGTTAGTGCTACCCTTTTGAGATGGACTTTTGAAGGCAAAATAGGAGTTTTTACTCCTTTTATAGTTGAAAAAATCCCCATCAATCTGTGGGAAAAGACATTTTTACAACAAGTGGGGTTAAAAATGAATACTTTGGTTTTTTAGGCAGGGCTGCTGTTGAAGGCCTGCCACCACTTTCACCTGTTCCTATCCAATGGAAAACAGATACACCAGTGTGGATAGAACAGTGGCCCTTAGGTAGCGATAAAATTCTGTCTTTATTAGATATAGTACAGGAGCACTTACAACCTTCTCTAAGTCCTTGGAATTCCCCAGTATTTGTTGTAAAAAAGTAATCTAGAAAATGGAGGATGTTGACTGATTTAAGAAAATTAAATGAGCAGATGGAAATTATGGGAACTCTTAAGCTTGGACTTCCATCTCCTAATCAGTTGCCTAGAGAATGGCCTCTGTGGGTTATAGGCATTAAGGATTGTTTCTTTTCTAACCCTCTAGATAAGGAGGTTATGAAAAGATTTGCTTTTTCAGTGCCCAGCATTAACTTAGCTGAGCCTTATAAAAGATATGAATGGACAGTTTTGCCACAGCAATGAAAAATAGCCATACTATGTGTCAAATGTATGTTGCTGCTGCTCTTACTACAGTAAGAAAAGCATTTCCAAAAACTAATGTTATTACATTACATAGATGATATATTGGGATGCGCACCTGAGGAACAGATGTTAGAAGCATGTTTACAAAAAAAAAACATAGAAACACTAAGGAATTATAAATTGCACATAGTTTCAGAAAAGATTCAAAGACATGCTCCTTTTCAATATTTAGGATATGAAGGATATATAGGATATATCCTAAGGTGCTTACAGTACAGAAACTCTCCTTAAGAACAGAGAAGCTAAACACCTTAAATGACTTCCAGAAATTGATAGGAGATATCCAGTGTATGCGTCCCATGCTAGGTTTCACTACCTGTCAATTGCAACCATTATATGCCATTTTAAGGGAAGACAGTGCTTTAAATTTACCACACCAGCTTAAAAAAGAAGCACAAGAGGCTTTGGGAGAAGTTGAACTGGCTTTATCCAATGTGGTTGAAAGAGTCACTCAAAAACCCTTGGAAATATCAGGTTTTACTACAAAAGAGGCACCCACAGCAGTCCTTCATCAAGGAGACAATGTGATAGAGTGGGTGAACCTCCCAGCACAACCAGAACAAAGCCTTACTACTTATCTAGAGCTTGTGGGTAGAATTTTATTAAAAGCTATTAAGTGAGCAGTACAATCATCTGGGATAAGACCTTACCAGATATACACCTTTTATCCTAATGCACACATTAATGTATGCTGTGAAATCATCCCAGAGTGGCAAATTGTATTGGCCATGGCTCCAAATTTAACACATAGGTCTCCATTAAAGACAATCTGACTATTACATAATTGGCAATGGATTCTTGAAGAAAAGTTTTTTTAAGTTCCACTTAAAGACCCACCTATCTTTAGAGATGCATCCAAACATAATATATGTTCTGTATACTCTCGTGACTTAATTATAAAGAGACTAGTTAGAACTCATTTTCAATGCACTCAGCAGAATGAATTGTATGCAATCATTCTAGCTCTTATTTATTATACAGGAGATATAAATATAATATCTGATTCGGCCTATTCAGTAGGTGTGGTACAAATAATTGCCACAGCCAAAATAAAATTTGTAGCTTCTAATATATATCAGCTCTTTAAGGAACTTCAGGAGCAAGTGAGAAAGCATCCAGGTAAGATTTATATCCTGCATGTCCACTCTCATAGTGGACTTCCAGGTCCTATTTGTGATGGTAATTCAAAGACAGATAAACTTTTAACTATTTTGGCCAATACTCCTTTGTTTCAGGAAACCCAGGAATATCATTCTAAATATTATCAGGCTGCTCGAACATTATGTTTACAATTTGGAATAACAAGAGAGGAAGCTAGTAACAGTAAAAACTTGTCCAGCTTACCTTCCTTTCCATGTTCCTACACTCCTTCCAGGGAAGAACCCTTGTTCTTTGAGACCTAATGAAATCTGGCCAATGGATGTGACCCATTATAAATCTTTTGGTCATTTGTATGACCATGTTGTAGTAGACACTTTTTCAGGATTCACTTTTGCAATACCAGCAGCAAAAGAGACAGCCTGAGTGGTCACTGAATTCCTTATACAAGCATTTGTAATTATGGATGTGTCAGAAGCAATAAAAAACAGTTAATGGACCTGCATATACTTCTAAACATTTTGCACACTTGTGCACAGTATAAAATTTTATACACCACTGGCATACCTTTTAATCCCAAGGATAGGCAATAGTAGAGAGGAGAAACAGAAACATCAAGACACTCCTCCAGAAACAAAAGTAAGAAGGAGCCACAGATAATCCTAGAGAACTTCTAAATCTAGCTCTTTATACTATTAACTTCTTGATTTTTTGACAAAGAAGCACTGGCTCCGGCAGACAGTTTTTACAACCTACTAGAAGGGCAATGTCCAGTGCGAGCAGCTCCACTGTCCTTAAATAATTGCCAGGCGATGTGGAGAGACCCAGAAAGTGGTAAATGGAAGGGACCAGATAGGTTAGCTGCTTGAGGGAGAGGGTTTGCTTGTGTCTATACAAATGGAAAAGGAATCAGATGGGTGCCAACGAGCCATATTTGCCTTGTCCATTAGAGAGAGATGGAGCAGACCCTTGAAACGAAAGAAAAGACCCAAGAAACATCAGGTGGTTCCATTGTTGACTGGGCCCACCACTGAAAGAACTTGGCAGTTATGGTGTTTGACTCATGGACATCAAGAATTGTTAATAAGAGTGATGCAGGACTTCACAATCCCCAGGAATCATAGGATTCTGTGAGATATGGAAAGACTCTTGTGGGACTTGAAAACCCTCAGGAATCATTGGATTTCCTGCGACATTATAAGACTGTTGCAGGACTTCAAAAACTTGCAGGGATCATTGGATTTCCTGACACGTGAAGCTATGGACAATAGATTGGTTTTGGACAATCTCTTAGTTGCAGAAGGAGGGTTATGTGTGATTGTTATTTACATACCACTCCTTCTAGGACTTCTGGAAATCTTTTATAAGACCATGTTGATTTATAGTGTTTGTTATATCATTACTTGCATGTACAATGCATGTTTGTTACAACACATCGAGCCTGCACTGACTGTGGGGAGAGTCATCACTAATAGCCTCTGAATTACTGCTATGTGCTTGTGTAATAACTCCCATGCTGATGGGTTTGTGCATACCTGTTTCTAGTAAGACCCTTCAGCCCAGAAACCCACTAGCAATATCTGGCTTGACTCCCCACTTCCCTTTGATGTTTTTTATCTCCTTTCCTGAGAAGTCAGGAATGGCATGACTACCTGTGTTTTGAAAGAAAAGAAAGCAGATGTAGAGGACTGAAACTCTGAAAATGTATGTTTGAATCAGACAACCAAATAAGTAAGGCTAATTACCTATTCAATTCAAGACAGTGTCTCTATTAGCATATATTTAGATAAATGGTTGTTCTCACCATTGATACTTGCTGAATGTTTGGTGTTAAGATAATTGTTGGCAAGGATTGGGGTGAGGGGAGAGGCCAGGGTCATTTGGCAGCAGGACAAGCAGGAGAGAGTTTGGTGACTCCAGATTCCAGAATCCAGGATTCTGCTTTCCTGTCTCCTTCACTTGTCTTCCTAAAGACCAAGGATTTTATTTTATCTTGACTCTGGTTGACCCTGAGGCCCTCCAGGGAGCTAGCCCAAACTTTACAACATATGTATGACCTGTACAAAATTGTTTGCCTTCTTAATGGGGAGAGTAGGGGGATGAAGGGAAGAATAGAGAAAATTTGGATTCTTCTCTGAACATCAATTTTCTATTTCTTTTCATCAAATGATAAAATGATTTTGTACCATATGGCAAAAGATGTATTTCAATCCCATTCACTTATGATGAATGGGTTTCTCTTTAAAAAAAAAAAAAAAAAAAAAAAAAAAAAAAAAAAAAGTTCTCCTAGCACTGGGATAAGAGATTACATTCCAAAATATTGAATTGTGCATTTGTGCTATTTGTTCACTTACGGGCTATCCTGCCAAGGAGTTTTCTAATATACAATTGTGAGGAGTGTTATCATAATTATTGCCATCACAATATTGAAAACTGAGCCCTGATGCTTTAAGAATAAAAACACCCAGAGTTTTAGATCACAAACTCTTTCTTAGACAAATTCCCAATTAAACTTTGACACTCAACCATGACTTTCTAATACTTTTGCATTGCATATTTTGTTTTTTGCAACATCATCTTCTTATTCATTGATGTTATCTTAGTGTTATATTTTTGTATAAGAAAAAAAAAAGGATACACATGGTTATCTTTCTAAAACACTGTATTGATGCAGCTAATATTCCTGTGGTTTCTTAGAGCTATCTAAATCAGAGAGCAACTCAGATTTAGATGAGAAAAAATCTTGCTAAATGTTGAAACATTAAAAGTAGTTGAAAGATTCTTGATTATTTTTCTTAAACCATGTTTCTTCTCATTACATTAAAACATACTACAATAAGGACAAAGTTGTTTTTTTTTAAGAGGTGTGTGTGTGTGTGTGTGTGTGTGTGTGTGTGTGTGTGTGTGTGTGTGTCAATTAAAGTTAAGTGACTTGCTTGGGTCACACAGATAAAAAAGTGTTAAGTGTCTGAGGCTGGATTTGATTTCAGATCCTCCTGAATTCAGGGTCAACATCCTACCCACTGCACCATCTAGCTGCCACTAACTTAAAGTTTTATAATTCTACCTTCTCTAAAATTATTCCTGCTAATGGAGTATTATGTAATGTCAAACTATAAATGTCAAAATATCAAGACATCCTAAAGGACAAACAAGAGTGCCTATCAAGCCTAATTATGACTGTCTCCTGCCTTAATACTACAATAAAGGAGATAGTACAAGACAATGAATACATATGAACTTGGGAATAATAGTATATTTCAGAGTATCATCTCTATTTCGACCTCAACCTCCACAGCAATCCCTGTTGGGATCAATGACTGTGGAGAAAGGGGCTAATATGTTTTACCAAATATTATATAACAGTTACCTATGGGAAGATTAGCTCAAGAATCCTGAAAATGGCAACATTCATAGTGGGGTTTAATAAATGAGTTTTGCTGACTTCATAAATGATTTTATTTATTTATTTATTCACCCAATGCTAACTCTAAAATAAGAGTATATGGGTATAATCTTTTTTCTAATACTTAAGATCACATACATAGAGCTGGGGAGAACTTTATAGATACCTAATCCAATCTCCTCATATTACATATAAAGAAAATAAATGAAAGGAACAACAAATGATCATTTGTAAGTCATGCACTATTAAATAACTGAGCTGGAATCAAATTAAATACTCTACTTTCAAATTCAAAGCTCTTTTCTTTAATTTTTTTTTGCATTTTCCTTAAGTTATTTGTAAAAAGCAAATTTTAAGATTCATTTTAGAAATGTTGAGTTTCAGATTTTTTCCCTTATTCCCTGCCCAACCCCTTTCCAATTGAGAATATAAACAATTCAGTGGAGGTTATATATGTGTAATTATGCAAAACATAATAGTCATGTTATGAAAGAAAATGTAGACTAAAGCAAAACAGAACAACCCTCAAAAAATAAAATTTAAAAAATGCTTCAATCATTATTCAGACATTATCACTTCTTCCTCTGAGTATGAATTCCTTTTTTTCATCATAAGTCCTTTAGAGTTGTCTCACTGTAGAGATGGATCACTGTATTGTTAAGAACAGCTATTCCATTCACAGTTAATCATCTTACAATAGTCCTGTTACTTTGTACACAATACATTTCATTTTGCATCAGCTCATGGAACTTTTTAAAGGTTTTTCTGAGAACATTCTACTCATGACTTCTTATGGAACAATAACTTTTCATCAAGTTCACATATCACAATTCATTCAGCTATTCTTCAATTCATGGACTAGCCATCAATTTCTCATTATTTACATAAAGAAAGGAGTTTCTATAAATATCTTTGTGCATATAGTTTATTTTTCTTTTTCTTTTTTATCTTTTTGGGAGCATAAGAGCTAGCAATGGCTAAGTCAAAGGGCATACATGACTTTATAAGCTCTTTGGACATAGTTCCATATTCATAATCTTTATAGAATAGTTGAATAATTTCACTACCACACCAACAATGCATACATGTCTCATTTTTCCCCAAATCTCCTCTGACATTTGGTATTTTTCCCTTTTGTCCTATTAGCCAATCTAAAAGGTATATGGTAGTATCTCAGAATTGCTTTAATTCATGTTTCTCCAATCAATAGTAAGTTGAAACATTTTTTCGTATAGCTAAGTGTAGCTATAATTACTTTATCTAAGAACTGTTCTTATTGTTTGATCATTTATCAATTGGTGAACAGATGCAATTTTTATAAATTTGGCTTGATCCCTATATGCTTGAAAAATGAGACCTTTATCAGAAAACTTACTTCATCTTTTTCACAATTCCTTGTGCTAACTATATTTTTTCCAGTTATTCTATTATCTCTCTCCTTTCACCTTGTTCCTTCTCAAAAGTGTTTTACTTCTCACTTCTCCTTCCTTCAAACTGCCCTCCCTTCTATGACCCCCCTCCTTTGCTTATTCCCATTTTCTCATAGAATCCTGTAGGGTAAGATGGATTTCTTTACTTAATTGAATGTGTATATCACTACCTAGTTTAGTCAATCCTAATGAGAGTAAAGTTCACTCAATCCCTCTTATTTCCCCTCTATTCCCCTGCATTGTAAAGGCTTTTCTTGCCTTTTTAGCACAATAATTTACTGCATTATACTTCTTTTCCCTTGCTTTCAGTCCATTTCTCCCTCACCCCTGAATGTTATTGTCAGCCCTTTACAAAAAATAACACCTGTTCCCTCTGTCTATATATGCTCTTTTTAACTGCCCTAATAATGAAAAAAAGTTATGAGTTACAAGTATTATCTTCTCATGTTGGAAAATTAACATATTATTAAGCCCTTATGCTTTCTCTATCTTAATTATCTTTTATTATGCTTTTCTTAGATCTTGTAGCTGAAAGTCAAATTTTCTATTCACCTCTGGTCTTTTCATCAAGAATATTTGAAAGTTATCTATTTCATTGAATGTTTATTTTTTTTCCTTGAAGAATTATACTTAGTTTTTCTAGGTTGATGATTCTAGCTTTAATATAGAAGCTGCTAAATTTTGTGTTATCTTGACTGTGTTTTTATAATCCTTGAATTATTTATTTCTGGAAGGTTGCAATAATTTTTTTTCCTTTGCCCTAGGGATTTTGGAATTTGGCTATAATATTTCTGGGAAATTTCATCTTCATTTCTTTCATGTGGTAATAGGTGGATTATTTCAATTTATATTTTGTCCTTTTGTTCTAGAATACCAGGACAGTTTCCCTTGATAGTGTCTTGAAAGATGATATCTAAACTCTCTTTTTGACCATGACTTTCAGGTAGTTCAAACATTTTAAAATAAATTCTCTTGGATCTATTTACCAAGTCAGTTATTTTTCCAAAGAGACATTTCACACTGTCTTCTTTTTTTTTTCATTATTTGTTTTGTTTCATTGTTTCTTAATTTCTCATAAATTATTAACTTCCATTTGCTTAATTATAATTTAGATGAATTTTTTTTCTTCAGTCAGCTTTTGTACTTCCTTTTCCATATAGCCAATTTTACTTTTAAAAAATAGTTGTTTTCTTCAGTGGATTTTTTTCCCCAATATGGCCAATTCTGCTTTTTAAAAGAATGCTTTTTAAGGAATTCTTCTCTTCATTGACTTTTTTGTACTTCCTTTACCACTTGACAAAGTTTCTTTTTTTAAGATATTATTTTCTTCACTATATTTTTGTGTCTTCTTTACCAAGTTGTTGATTTATTTTTCATGATTTTCTCCTGCCATTCTCATTTCTCTTCCTAATTTTTCCTTTCCTTCTCTTATTTATAAAAAGTTTTTTTGAGCTCTTCTAAGGCTTGAGACCAATTCATATTTTTATTGGAAGTTCTGGCTTTGATTTTGTTATCTTCTTATAAGTATGTGTTTTGATCTGCTTTATCACCATAGTAACTTTCTGTGATCAGAATATTTTTCTGTTGTATGCTCATTACCCTAGGCTATTACTTATCTTTTAACTTTTTTACTAGGGTAGGGGTTAGCTAGAACCATGATACTATCCCATGTTTCAGGTTTTTTGAGTACTGTTTTCAAAGATACTTCTAGGGACCTGAAAGTTTTCAATTCTTCTAAGGTGGTATGATCTAAGGAGTAGTATACATACTATTCTGGGCTGAGCTTTGGTTTGTGAGTAACTACAAACAATCTCTTTTTGCACTGGAACTGTGGGGATACTTCCTAGTCCATTGTGGCTGCAAGCTCTAATGTGTTAGTATTCCTCCTTACCATGGGGCTGACACTCAGGATTGTGACCCAGATCCACGTATATGTAAAGCAACAAAGTCTTCCCTTAGTACTAGCAATAAGACTTCTACAATCACCTTCTGACCATCTGTTTAACCTTCAACCTCTGTTTGGTGAGAGGTCTGGAAGCAATCTGCTATTATTACTGCTAAGTCAAGGGTTACTAAGACCTTGTTTGCTGGAGTAGTGCTGGTACTTCCTGTGGGACAATCCTTTTCTGTAGATCTCCTAAATTGCCTTAAGGCCTAAAATGTATGGAAATCAACCTTGCTTCCATTGATTCAATCACCCTATTCTATTCAAGGTTTGCTGAGGCTGTGGCTGGGGATGTTCTGGCACTGCCTGCACAGGCTGCATGCCACTTTCACCCTGTTGTGACACAGCTTTCCTATTGATTTTCCAAGTTTTCCTGGACTGAAAAATTATTTTGCTCCATCTTTTTTTTTGGATTATGATATTCTAAAATTTGCCAATACTTATTATTTAAAGGTATTTGCAGAGGTTTATAGAAGATCAGGGGAGTTGTTACCTTAACAATTTTGGCTTCACCAATTCTCTAGAAATCTTTGTACTGCATTATTGCCAATGTGATTTAGGATCAGCTGTTTAACACCTTATTTGTACAATGAAAGGGTTGGACTTGTGAATTTTTTAATGTCTCTTTTTTCTATCTCTAGTTACATTTTTTCAAGAGTAAGTTGTCTAATTATATGCTAAATGCAGATGTAAATTTATCTGAAATTTCTTTTTTTTCAGTTCATCTTTAAGGAAGTGAATAATCTAAATACAATCAAAGAGAAAATTGATAATTAAAAAATGTCTACCATCTCATAAATATATATATCAATCAATATCAATACATGGGTAATTTTTGCCCTCCAGTTGCACATGTGTGGGGTTACATTGTGATGGTAAGAAAACATTTGGAAGATCAAGTTTGGATATTGGCTCTGCTACTTAATTCAAATATGACCATGACCTTCTCTATATCACACTTTCTTCATATATAAAAAAAAAAAATGATCTCTAAGGAATGTTACAACTGGGAGTGCATAATTTCGCAGTGTAATAGCTTATGTATTCAATAAGAACATGCTGCATTTTGTATTTTGAAAAATAATACTAATTCTAAATGAAATAACTTTTATATCTTATTATTGCTTTACTAGTGACCATTTATATGCTGATCAAGATCTGAGGTAGGAAAATCACAACAAGGAAAGGGAAAGAGAGGAGAGTTATGAGAAATGTTTATGAGAAATGTTTAAAAAGGACATTTTATAGTTTTTCAAGTCATCAAGAAGTAATTAAGCACCAAATGTTTGTAAGTTCATATGTTAATATAGACTTGAATGGCTATAGGAGTTGTATAAAAAAAGAAATAAAAAGTTATAAAATTGTTGATAGGTTTTTTGCAGGATATTAAATTGTATTTTCTTGCATGTGTGTATGTGTGTTGTGTGTCTCAAAAGAGCAAATTTTCCAATAGAAGAGGCAATTTGTTCATATTCATTCCTGGTAGCATTGTTCACCCAAATCCCTTTGCCACAATGTACAGAATGCAGAATAGAAGTGATGAGGGTTGGGGTCCATTTAAGATTCCTTTCTAATTGCTCAACCCATGACTGACCTTGATTCACAAATCCTGGTCAAAGGCACACTTTGAATATCTGGGCCCAGGCCCCCACCCTCAGCTCAGCTTCCCCCAACCCTTACCTGATCTGAGCTAACTGACAAGCTCACCGAGAACTTAGGGGTACCTCCCATCATCTTTTGGTTATAAAAGAGGTGAGCCAGAAGGCCCTCATTGCAGGAGCCCTCCCAGCCAACACATGGTATCGTTCCAGCCATGTAAGGGTCCCTGCCCACCCAGTAGCCACCTTTGTCCCTGGTGCCTTTCTAACTTAACTTTGTTTCCAAAGTTCGACAATAAACCTTTTGTTTATCAATGTAGGTTTTTGGGCCTGTAAATTCATTTTACAGGGGACACTGCACCTCATGGGATTATCTATGCACAGAGAAATGGGGTTCCCCCTTTCCTTTCCCTCATTAGAAATACAAATAATAGTCACTTAGATAGTATTATTAAACATCTACTATTTACTAGGTACTGTGCTAAGCATTGGAGATGCAAAGCAAAACAAAAAACAATTTCTGCTTTCAAGGTCTCCCAATCTAATGAGGAAGAAAACATGAAAACAAAAAAGTATAAACAAGATATACACTTAATAAACTGGAAATGATCCACACAGAACTTCAGTCATGATTCTACAAGGCTAAATTTTTCAAGTAGTCAACAATGAAAAATCCAGTGCTTTAAATTTCAAAATGATCATCTTGGTCCGATAAACATTTGTTAATTGCTTTCTTTAGACAAAGAATAGAACTGAGGGAGGGAGGAAAGGAAGAAAGGAAGGAAAGAAGAATGGAAGGAAAGAAGGAAGAAAGGAAAAAAAGGAAAAACTTCTTGCTTTGAGACAAGAAGATTTGTTTTCTTTTCATTGGATCTTACATTGAGAGATGAAAAGAAACATTAAAAGCCTTCTAGTCTTGTGCCTTCAATGAATAGATGAGGAAACTGAAGCCCACAAAAATTAAATGTCTTGCTCAAAGGCAATCAGTCACTAATAAATAAATATTAATTATGAGGCAATGTGCTAAATGCTGAAAAAGAAGAAAAAAGGAATAAAACATCATGCCCTCAAAAATTTAATAGTCATAAGAATAATAAACATTTATATGGTGCATTATAACTCAAAGTAATTTAAATTTGTTAATTCATTTAATTCACATAATAATCCTGAGATAGGTACTGTTGCTATTTACATTTTATAAATTAGGAAAGTGAGGGAGAAAAAGTTTATGTGACTTGCCTAATGTTTGAGACTCTGAAAGATGCAATGGATTTTGATGAATTACAGATGTATTTAGTTAAAAAGAAGAGTAACTGATAGCTTCTATATTTTCAGGTGAAATCTTCTGCCAAAAATATGGGGAATCATTTAGTAGGATACTGATGTTGAGAGATTTTCTTGCAACTTCGGCCTTCCAGAGGCACTCACACATTCTACTAAGCCTTAACAGAGACACAGAGGTGAAGATAAATTAAAATATGTTTAACAAACTAGCTGAATTCTTCTCTTTTTAACCTGTTCCTTCCATTTATCTATTCTGAAGTAAATATTTTATATCTATTTAGTAAAATCATAGATATATGAAATAAAATATTAAAAGCCTTTTTTTTCTCCTTTGCCCAGAGCTTTTCCTAAGATCTCAAAGTGAGGAAAAGTGGTTTTGTGCCACAAAGAGACCAAAATTTCTGCTTTACTTGCATGGGAGGGGGCAAAATTCCCATTTTGAGGATGAACTTTAGGCTTCTTTTTTTGAAACAGAATACATCAAAGTAAGACATCAGGACTAAAAGACACAATGATCTTAGATCCAAAAGCTAGTTCAAAGGATCACAGATGAGATATGCTATTATGAAATTTTATTTGCTGGCTGAGATAGGATGGGGAGAAGAAGGATTCAGTAGCAAACATAAAAAAGGACCTTGATATTGCTATTAGTCAGAGGTACCAGGGCATGGTCATTTTCTGTAGGACCTCTATATTTTAAAGCACCAGCCTAGTGGGATATCTAAAAAAAGCCAGATAGTATTGATTTCTTTAGGTCTGAAATTTATACTCATTAAAATGAAATATAATAATGATTGGATGATGAATTCAGAAAAATGTTTAGTAAAGATTTATTATTTGTTTTATTTTAAAGAAAAGCTTTTTCATCAGTCTTTTAAAGAACTTAAAGAATTCTGTATAAATGGAACATAAATCTAACATTCATGTTAAGAATAGAAATAATCCTGCATGCTCCCACTGTCCACTTCTTAATCCCATATTAGGTATGCTTGACTAATTATAATCCTCCCTTAAAGCCTAAATTGGTTTGATTGTTGATTATGTTTTAATTATTAGCAATTTTCAATGAACATGGAATTCATCATATGGAAAAATATATAATGTTTCAAAATATGCAAAAAAATATTCCTTTATACAGAGGAACTGCATTTTTATAGTCAAAGCACATACATGAGAGAGGAAGGGAATCCATCATTTTCCCATCCCCACCCTCTGCCAAAATATTAAAAGAATCTTCAATTTTGTAGTTACTAATTGCTTTCATTTGAACAAATTAAATATATTACTGAAGCTGTTGAGGTTTTACAACTTTTTTAAATATCCAGTTAGTAGTGAAAAGACAAAGATGTTTTGTTTTTTTTTAATTGAATTAAATTCATCTAAGCATGAATGGAAGGTTGTGAGTAAATCCCCTCTGGCATCATTTCAGGGATTAGTAATTGGTGAAATTGTGATGATGGTAGTGAACATTGTGAGAGTACCATTCCCTTCCCCTTTGTCCAGTCTAAATGCAAATCTGAACTTCCTTGGCAGTTCATTTGCATATTAATACTTATGCTATTTCACTGCAGAGATTACTTTAGATTGCTGTAAATGAGGATGGGTAGGTGGTATTGCTGTAAATGAGGATGGGTAGGTGGTATTAGGAAGGGGTCATTTCATTACCTATAGCTAAACATTCTAGGCACAATACATAGAAAAGAAAAATCCATAGGGATTTATTTTGCTTGCCAGGTTCCAATATCAAGAGGATCAGGGACCATGACCCAGCTAGAGGGCATTTGACTAGACAGCAGATAAATGAAAGAAGTGGCCTATTTCACATCTGTCCTGTTAAGGGAAATTATTTTTTATTATTATTATTATTTTTTTTTAGAAAGTTAAGAAAGGGTAGGAGTGCACTGTGGCCTAATTAGCATTTCTTTGCTGTAGCCTGGGAAATGTCAGGCAGCAGTTGGTGGCAAAATAAAGATATAATGTTGGTGATAATGAATTAAATTGTGGCTATTTGCATTGGAATGCTACGATAATGATCTGAAAGTGCTATTGTAAATATTCCCCTTGACAGTTCAAAATTGGACTTCAAGCTAATTGTATTTGAGATGAACTTTAAACCAATGAAAACACTTTTAATGCTTTACCGTTCCTTTTGGCTATTCTAATGGATTTTACAAAGTTAATTCACCTCTGTTTTTATTTGAGTTGTTGAGTAATTGATGAATATAGCATGGAAGTTTAATGACCAACCAGAGGGACCATTTAACTTATTTACTTGCTATAACTGAAAAAAAAACAAAAACAAAAACAAAAACAAAAACAAAAACAAAACTTGATTATTATGCACAAACTGGATATGTGGAGGCTAGCAAAATGAATATTGTTGTGGTGGTGGTGGTTTTAATTTATTGTTGTTGCTTTCTTCTTCTTCATTATTTTTATCATCTTCATTTTCTTCTTCTTCTTCTATATACCAATATCATAAACAAATATTGTCAAAGAGTTTGAATATAGCAGATATTGTCTCCCATTAGATAGAATTTACAGCTCTGTTGTTCACACTAGGAATTGCTTAGGAAGAACTTTTTTTTTTTTTTTTTTTGCCTATAGATTTGAAACTCTATCCCATTGGGGTTAACCATCAAACTATAGAATCAGCAGATATCTTCATATCATCTGTTGTGTGAATAACTCCCCAGTAATGGCCCTTTATTGTAATGTCATTACAATAAAAGGCATATATTT
Organism: Sminthopsis crassicaudata; assembly: GCF_048593235.1. Classification (NCBI taxonomy): domain Eukaryota; kingdom Metazoa; phylum Chordata; class Mammalia; order Dasyuromorphia; family Dasyuridae; genus Sminthopsis; species Sminthopsis crassicaudata. The sequence continues at coordinate 73,781,268 of NC_133618.1, read as the reverse complement.
TTGGGAGAAGGGAGGGAGGCCCTTGGAAACTAATTGCAATATCAAATTTTAGTAGTAGATAATCTTAGAAATAGAATCATATTATTAGGTAAGTGGATAAACACATATACACATTATATTAAATTACATGTTGTTATTCCTTTTGGATGGATTTAGATTGAAAACAAATATATCTAAACACAGCAATTATTATAAAGCATGCAGCAGCAGTGAAGTATTTGTTTATTTCCTATACAAATAGCTCTACAAGCAGGATTAACCTAATCCATGTTGGGTATGCTTGGGTAAATATATGATGTGTTCACAGGGGCTGCAAGAAGTCACCTTGGAATAATGAAAAGACTGCTGAACTTGGTATAAAAAAAAATCAGTTTTCACTTCAACCTTTTATATGTTCTGATATTCTAAGCAAGTATTCTCATAGATCCAGTATTTTTATTTCGAAAATAGAGAGGATAATGATTGTATTAAATATTGCTCATATTTGTTCAAAGTAAGTCTTTGTAAATCATAAACACTGTATAAATCTGAATTGACATTTCATCCTATGTTATATACGACCAACTAGCCAGGTAGTGATGTCTACAATTTCATGATTAGAGACTTCTTATGTTAACAGATACTTTAAAATGTCAGTCCTCCTGAGAAGAACGATAAACTATATTGTCAAACTACTTAGTCTCACTATTTTATCATAATTTAAATTGATTTATAAATTAAATGAGAGTTTTGATGGGTACTTGGGAGTGAGATTAATCATTCTGAAATGTGTTATTTCCCTGAAAGAATAAACCTTTGTAAAGGATTGCAGTGAGTAACCTGTTGACATTGGATCTCAAGGTATTAGAGGAATATTTCATCAGTGGGAGAAATACCTGGTAAATTAATTTTGAAAGGTAGCATCCCAAAGGATACATTTTTAAAAAATCTAATAATGACTCTGCCCACAAGTAGTGATGACTCAAATATATTTCACTATATTAGAACAAGTTAATTAGACATAATTTCAGAAAACATTTTCTGCTATCATTTCTATTTCTGATCCATTGGAATGAGCAAAGTTTCAAAGAAATATGAACTGCTTTGATTTGGGCTTTTTTAGAAAGCAATATTTGCTTTGTAATGTAATGTTTATTATGTAGCATTTTTTAATTTCAAGAAGGTTTTCTAATACCTTGGTGCTTTGAAAGCTACAAAAATGTTTTGGTAAACGTTAGTTAGCTTTTTGTATGTATCTAATCATTCAAAACAAACAGGAGAATTAAGGTGACAGATAATGTAGCTAAAATTAAGATAAACTAATATGTTTGTGATCAGCTACAAAATTTCAAACTAATCATGTCCAGTGCTTGGAACTCTAGCAAAAAAAAAAACGTGTTTCTTCCAACTAAATTTGGATACATTCTTGATTTCTCACTCTATATATTTAATCAATTATCAAATTTTGTTGTGTTTACCTTCACAACAGGTTTTTCAGATCTACTCTACTTTTTATCTGGACTATTTCAATAATACCTGAATTTTTCTTTCCACCTCAAGCTTTTCCTGTTTATGTTTCAGACATTTGGTAAAATGTTATTTGTAAAGCATGTTTCACCACTTTCTTATTCAATAAGATCCATTGACTCCTTATGCCTCTGGGATACTCTTGTTTAGAATTTCAAATCCTTCACCTCCCCATTCTAACCTACATTTCCACATCATTTCATGGTCTATCCAAACTATTCTAATTTATAATATTTGGTATTATAGAATATGTATAGAATCCATTATAGAATATGGATTGTCTAAATGAAGACTGATTTGAAACTATGCCCAAAGGATTACAAAAGGATTTTTATCAAATCTTCAATTAAAGAGTGAAAAATTCAATTTCTCTTTTAGTTTGAGATGTCCCTTACTCAATTCAAATTGCCAAGTTGGAGCTGAACTGGACACAAAAGGAATCTCTGATGGTACCAGGCATCTGAAATTGAAAAGATGGTCAGCCAGGAAGGAAAATTTGAATCACACTTTTTGGTACCACATATGTCTACCTTAAAATAATACTATCAAAGTAGCAAAAACTAGGAACTTTAATGGAAGCAAAGGGATTATAATCTGGGGCCATCATGTAGCACCAAAGTATTAGAGTGTCCAAGAAGGACAGAGGTGGAGCAGGGTTAAATATACAACAGAAAGGTAATCCCAGTCATTAGGTATAATACTGATAACAATAATAAGCAATTATATAGTATCTACTATATACAAAGCACTATGCTAAGGACTGCACAAATATCATCTCATTGAGATTCACAATAACCCTGAGATATAGGAATTACTATCATCCTTATTTTATAGTTGAAGAAGCTAAAGTATGCAGAGGCCAAGTGACTTGTCCATAGCTAGGCACACAGTTAGTATGTTTCTGAGGCCATATTTGAATTCATGTCTTCCTGCCTCTCGAGTCCAGTTCTCTTTCCACTATCTCATTGAACTCTTTCAATGAAAGTTTGATCATGTAAACATGGAAGAATAGTTTGCAACCTAAAAGTCATTAGGATCAAGATGAAAGTCCAAAAATCTCTTTTGAGTATTAACACATGACTTATTGAATCTAGACATTGTGACATCTCTTTTCACTTGCTCTCTTTTTTTTTTTTTCTTTTTGCTTCCTTTAAGATTCTTATAGGGGTTCAAAACAAATGAGGTTGCCACTTAATAAAAAGTGTGTTACTGATTACCTCCAGAAAATCAGTGACTTTCATATTAAGTATTTTCAAATATAAGAAGCTATAAAGTAAACCAAAGCTAAAGAAAATAAATGGGCAAATCTTGAAATTGCCTTGTTGAGAAAAGGCTTCAGATCTCAGGTTGTGAGAGTTTCACCTATTCAGTTATGAACAAACCAGGTGTTGGTACAATTTCTGCAAATATGTGGCAAAAAAATCTCACTCCAATCAAGTGGTCCAAAAAAAAAAGGTTAGGTGAGTTGTTTATTCAAAATAAAATTAAATAATGCCAAACAGGATCATTTCTGAGGCCATCTGGAAATCAGAAGCTCATACAAATAGTATGACAGTAAATTGCCTTTTCTATTTTTTTTTTGGCTCTTCCTACCCTTGCTTTAAGATAGAAGCCAAGGTTTTAAGGAGTTTAAACCTCAGCTCTGATCTGAAAATGAAGTTAGTTGTTTGAAAAACAGATGCTGGAAACAGCTTTACTCCCCCTGGAGTCTCATGGCAGCTTCAAAGCAGATGCCAACAGGGATAGATGCAAATGTGCAGTGTGAGTATGTGTGTGTGTGTGTGTGTGTGTGTGTGTGTGTGTGTACATGTTAATGTTAACTTTTAATTAAAATAAAATGATTCTTCCTATCTAAAGACCTCCATGAATCAGCAAAACAAGGGGAGGGGGGAGTTACATAGACTTCTCACTTTTATGATTTTTTTTATTAATGAAATGCAGCAGCTTCATATTTCCCATTTTCCCAAGAAGCTTTAGTGGATTCTTTAACAGTCTGGCTTTTTCCATATGTTTCATATGATACAGAGCCATGTAAGCTTTTGTGGGTCCTAAGCAGACTTTGAGATTTTTGCTCCCCTTTGTCTTACTTCACACAAGAGTTCTGGTGCCCCTAATAGAGTAATACAAGCAAATCCATTTTCTATGAAGAATAAAATTGTATGACATTAAAGCAATACATTTATAAAACTGTAATTTTGAAAATGGTCCTTTATTCCACATCTCTCATGGTGACCTTACTAAACTATTGTCCATTGTAATAGCATAAGATGTAAATCCAATATTAGTTCTTGTTCTGATGAGATAGATTTATCTCCTTCCACCAGCAGCAGTTATTTAATCATATAACCATATAATATTTAGCAAAAAACAAAACAAAACAAAACAGAAAAGTAGTTTTATTCAATGGATATTTATACAATGGAAGACCATTGTTGAATCTGATGAATTCTTCCAATAAATATTAAGAAATTTTAAGAAAATTACAAATTATAGTTGCATGCAACTGAAAGGCATTTTCTAGGAATCTTCCATGAAGATGAAATTGTATTGTATTGCTTAGACTTCAAAGATTCAAAGATTAACTCCTGATTAACAAATATTTTCCATTTTTCCCTACAACATTTAGAATACTTTAAGCAATATCCTAGATTGTTGGTGAAATTTATATTTCCTGACCCCTCATGTTTTGGCTTTTTTCATTTAGATGTATGGTGATCCTTTGGTAAAAATTCTCATTCTTCTCTAAAGAAAACACCATTAAAGAAATTGCCTTTTAGGACAACAGGACCTCTTGCTTATATTTAGGAATATCCTATCACTTGGGAACTTCTTAACTTTCATTAAATATCACTGTGAGGAACCAATAAGGAGACAGAAAGGCAGAAAAATATAGCCAGAATTTGGAGGTTTAGGAACACTCACCTGGGAAAACAAAGTCCATCTGCTAATTGTTAATCCAGCTAGAAGAAAGAGACAAATTCACTCTTTGTTTTTTGCTTCATTCCTGTATGGAATTCCAAGAGAGAAAAAGTACAGAGAAGAAAAGAGAAAAGGGCAAACTATTTCACAGCTCATTCATATATTACAAAAGATATGATAAAAGTCTAATGACTTAAATCTCAGAAAACTCAAGGTCCGTCACTCCAAGTATTGGTGTACAAAGTCACCTCATTAGGACATGTCTGTCAGATGCCTATAATAACAATCTGTAATCTCATCAAGTTTTAGTGGGAGATTTTATCAAAATTACTCCACTCAACTCCTATTGTAATTATTAAGTATTCATTGTTTCTAGAATACTGTAGTAGGTAATGGAAAAGATGCTAGGACAAATAACATCCTAATGGAGCTTTTAGTTTAATAGCAGGATGTGGTATATACAAAATAATAATTAATAAAAACAATTTACTAGAAGTGAATACGATGGATGCAAACAAGTGCTCTATAAGGAATAAGGAGGAAATGTTTATTTCTAACTAGGACAAACAGGACAATGCCTAGGACCATATGGCATTGGTTTTAAAGACTTAAAAAGCAGAAAGAGGGAAGAAAAGAGACTCTTTAACAAAGAAAATATGATGAGTTGAGAGATGAAGTTAAGATAGAATGAAATATATGTTTATATAAAGTTAACATGACATACTTTTGGGAAGATCCTGTAAATGTCAATTTAGGAAGCACTTTGTACTTGTGAAATGCTACATCAATATGAGTGGTGGTTGTTACTCTTAAAACACAGAGAGTGAATAGCAGCTATTTGGCTTTTCCTCTAGAGAACTACCTGACTTTCTGGACTAGTACAAGTGGGGTGAATAAACCAATATCAAACCAGAAATAGAAAGGGAACAGTTTATCCACTTATCTTTGAGTCTTCAAATTTCTGAGTTTTAAAAACACTAACCTGTTTATCCTAACAAAGATTAGTTTGTACGTCTAGTGGGTATTTTCTAGGGATGGCAGGAATCCCTGTACATATGTTTTTCCACCTAACATAGGCACTTCCCTTACTATAAGCTATTGCTACTCTGGTCACATAGCAATTCCTTCAGAATTCATAGTTTATAGGGTATGTGCATTTGGCGAAGATCAGCAAATTACAAACATAAAAGAAATAGAGAGGGTAATTTGAAGATAGATGTATGATGACCATGGAGATCATACCTTATGCCCCTCTCTCATCTGACTCTTCACATGTTCTTCAAAGCCAAAGGAAAGTAATAGAGAAGAATTAACAAGTCCTAACTTTGTTATACTTACTAATTTATTATTCAGCAATCAAATAGCTTACTCTTCATTATCTCCCACTGTAAATCCATGAGTTATCAGTTCTTCCAGTTTAGCTATTTAGAAAACACTTCATCATCAGACTTTGCAAGCCCTATATCTAAAGGTGGGCTCCCCCCCAATTTTTCATATTTTTATCAATAGATTTTCAGAAAATTATACAGGACTATCGATTAAGAACTGGGCAAAATATCAGAAAGCATTTTGTCCTAACTCTTCATTTTACAAATGAAAAAATTGACACCTAGGAAAGTTCAGTTACTTACTCATAATCACCCAAATAGTAAGTGGCAGGGGAGGGATTTGAGACTGAGTACTCGTGATTAAAAATTTAGCATAGTTTTCATCAAATCATGAAATGTGTGACACTGCTGATTATGTCTCTTTCTGAATACTCTCTGCTTTCTTGGTCTACATGACTTTGCTCTGTGGTATTTGTTTCTTTCCTTTCAATTGACTCTTTCTTAGTCTTGTATGAACTTTAATCATCTATATTATTTAACCCCTTTAGTGGTCATACCACAGAACTTTCTTCTTCCCTCTCTATGCTCTCTTTATGATCTTATCATTTCCCAGGGATTTAACTAACATATTTCTATGAATGACACAAAAGTATGTAACCATCCATCTTTTCTCTTCTGATCTCTAGTCCCTTTTCTCCAATTACACACTAGATATCTCCTCCAAGATGTCCTACAGGAATCTTAAAATCTACATTTCCAAAACAGTGTCTATTTTCCATAAACCAATGGCTTTTCCTAACATCTCTATTTCAGGAAAGTATACCACGTACCCAATGTTATTAATCAATTTCACAACTTGTGAAACCTTAACTCTTCACTTTCACTTATACCTTGTCTCATATTCAATCCACTTCAACATCTTTTTTTTTTTTTAATTTCTTACATTCTTCCTTTCCTCTGCCTCCATAATGCAACTACTCAGCTCCAGGCCCTTGTTACCTCTTACCTGGATCTATGGAAGAAAGTTTAAAAAATTATTATCTTTCATTCTCTATATCTCCCAAACTATTATGTGATACAATTAAGCAACCAATAAGCATTTATTAAATGCCTGTTATATATCAGACACTGTGTTCTACTTTAATTAACTTCCTATTGTATTTTTGTTAAAATATTAACTCTTCCTTAGGAAAGTAATATCCTTAAAGCCTTATTGCAGCCTATTTTTCCATAATGATTATACATTAACTCAACTCACATACTCTCCACTCTAGCCAAACTTTTCCAGTTGCTTTTCACTATCTATGACCTTTCATATGGTGATTTAGTAGTCTTGGACAAGATATTCTATAGGTCAAACACATTCTTTTCCCTTACTCCACCTTCAGGTCTTAGGTCAAATGTCACTTCATTTTCTGATACTACATGTTGTCAATACCATATATTCTATCTAATATTTATGTGCATTTTTAATAACCTATATTATCTGTGAATATGACTTTTCTACTAGAACATAAGCAGTGGAAGGCACATTTTCAGGTTTGTCTTCATATTCTGATTATATAGGGTATTTAGGGAATTAGGGTTACAAAATTTGATGCTTTAACATCCATCTTGCAGCAAAATTTCTTCACGATTGGATGAGAGAGCATTTGAATTCTGTCTTCCATTTTTCCTTAAACAACTGCAATTGTATTGCTCCTATATTAGCCCTAACAACTGATCCTCTTTGACAGGGAAGACTTAGAGATACCTGATTTTGTCTGAAAGAATCTAAAATGATCATTTACTTTTTTTTTTTTTTAAAGAAAGTAGACAGCTACATTTGACAGTACTTTAAATATAGTTCCCTCCTGCCCCAAAAGATAGGTGGATCAGTTAATTGAAGCTTTATCCACAATAATACTAATCTAAAAAACTACTATCATTTTTCAGTTCCTTTCTTAAGACAACCCAAGTTGTCAGTGCCTTACTATTTCTCTCTCTGCTATTAACATTTTATTTTGACTTCCTAACTATTTAACTGTGTGAAACATTTACATAAGGTTGTAAAATATAGTAATGCATGCATTATTTTTTATCACCTTGAGGATGAGTGAAAATGAAATCTAGTCACTAGCTGCTTTAGTAAACAGTTAAAATTATGTGCTCTATATTCATCGATCAATATATGAGGGTAGTAGATATCCATTCCATTATTTTATGAGTGCAATGTGTGAAACTCATAATTACTTGTAACAGTAAACTCCAATTTGTTCTTCTTTGGAAAATGTGGGTAAAGTGAATGACTGAGACATCACATCATGTTTATAATATATTACTAAAGATTATTTCCAAGCTATGAACATTAAAAATAATAGTGAAAAGAAGTCACACAATTTAGTATCATAAATTTAGTATATATAAATACAAATAAGTAGGAGTATTTAAATATAATTTTTTCTTTCAGTGCAATGTGAATAGGACATGAGTCCTTACTCATTGCAAATGGGATATGAGTAGCTTCTTTAATATATCGAAAGGAGCAAAAATAGTGAAAATGAGGGCATATGGGAAAAAGTTGTTGTACTTTGACTTTCCAAATTCTGACAAGTTAAAGGTTCTTGAAAATAGTCATTATGTGAAACTATTGTTCATAATAGAAAAAGAATTAGCTTTAAAAACAAAAAGGAAAAAAGGCAGAAATATATGAGTTTTCCAGAGATATCATTTAATGTTATAATAAATGATCTGATTATTCAATTTTTACTGCCAAATAAGCTTGACTTTCTGATCTAAGGTTGCGACTGTTACTTATTGATTGTTACCTTGAGATGTCAGGCTAATGTGTTTGTATTTTGGGACAGCCTATACAAGCATACTCTCAAGCTACTGAGAGTATCATCACAAAATATATTGTAAAGAATATACTTCATCCTTATGCAAAATAATACTTCAGTTTTAATAATCAACAATTTTATGAGTATGAGTACTAGTCCCATGAGCAAATATGCTTTGTATAACTTATAGATAAATTTATCCTTATATATTGCAGTTCCCCCAACCAAATGAAAATCAGTGTCCAGTCCATAGATAAATTATTTAGTGGATGATTGATAGATATTATCAATTGCTTTTTTGATATATTTGAAACCTTTTGAACTTGAAAAAGACCTGACAAAATTTATGCTCTGCTGATCCAGCTTTCAGGAATCCAGTCACCTACTAAGTTATTAATAAAAAAATACTGGGACTGTCATAAAATTTGTTTCTGTATAAGAAAAAGATAATCTCTCATAGCACTTGATTCTTAATACACTTCAAGAAAGTCATAAGGAAGTAGGAAAAAATTACTAAAATGTGAGGTAATTAAGGAGCAGATGATTGTAGATTAATATTCTATACATATAGAAATAAAATATTGAGATGAGTTTTTATAGCTCAAGATTTTTTCCCTCCTTTTGTGTTATAGGCAACTCAAGCTTAAAGAATGTCTTAGATGTGTTTTCCCTCAGACCTTAGAATATGTTAGTGACCATGGTAGGCATATGATAATTATTTATTGAGTAACTTAATGAATGAATGAAACAAATCTATGCAATTTTGTACTTTATTATGGTGTAAGTACAAAAAAAAAGAAATAGGATAATTGGAACCCTAGCACCATCTAACCTGCCATGTATCATCTCCTTGCCAAACCATCACTTGAACTCTGAAATAGACAGTTCTGAGCCAAGTGAAAGCAACTAATATGTTGCATGTTCAGTAAAAATGTAAAGAATCATGAGATTTAGAACTATAAACAGGACTTTGGATGTCACTTTAAGCAACCTCTTCATTTTTCAAATAAATATTCTGAGTTCACTGTGATGGTCACCTTATCTCTCCCATGCCTCCAAAACATTTCTTCCAAATGGTCATCAAATCTTTCCTCAACATTTCCTAATAAGTAAGAGCTCACTTAATGCCACAATGCCTAAATTTATCTTTTTACAATTTCTCCCCATTGTATCTAGTTTTTTTTTTTCTGTCTGTGATATTTAACACTGCCAGTTTGTACCCTCTGGATTCTTTCTTGCTAAATATCTATATCCTGCAATCAATTCTAAATTGACATAAACTCATACTCTTTCATTATTCTGTTTTCTCTTCTCTACATTTCTATTTTATTAATCGACTCCCAAAATTGTGTAACAGAACCAGGATTTGAGTCCAAATCATTTTACTTTAAACCCAGTGGTCCCATCACATCTTTTTGTTTATTATTTTTAGTGGCAATTACAATTGAATCTATAAGCTCTGCAAGTACATATATTCATTAATGGACTTCATGGGTGTCATTAATTCAACAAGTCTAGATGAAAATTCAGCAAACATTTCTAAAATACAAGATGAATAGCAGAAAGAGAGGAGAAATTTTGGGGAAAATGTATTCTATCTGAGTAAATTCACTTTATGGGGACATAGAAATGATTCATTCATATATAATACTTTGAATAAATATCATTCATTAAAATTTTTGTAGGATGGGTTGTGAATCTTCTATCATTCTTATTAATAGATTGCAAAATTGAGAGTTTAGTCACTATTCTTTATCATTGAGTATTTTGTAATAATGTCAATATTCAAAAGCCTGGAAAGACTTACATGAACTGATGCAAAATAAAGTGCTCAGAACCAAGAGAATGCTGTATATAACAATAAGATAATGTGATGATTATCTGTGATGGACTTGGCTCTATTCAACAATGAGGTGATTCAAAGCAATTTCAATAGACTTATAATGGAAAGAACTATCTGAATCCAGAGAGAATTATGAAGACTGAATTGCATAGTATTTTCCACATTGTTGTTGCTGGTCATTTGCTTATTTTCTTTTTCTTCCTCCTTTTTGATAAGATTTTTCTTATGCAACGTGATGAATACAGAAATATTTAGAAGAATTGAACATGTTTAACCTATACTGAATTGCTTGTTGTCTAGAGGAGAGAAGAGGGGAGAAAGTGGGAGAAAAAGTTAGAACACAAGTTTTTGTAAAGATAAATATTGAAAACTATCTTTGTATGTATTTGGAATATTAAAAATAAAAAAAAATCAATATTCAAACCCTGAATTTAGGCTCAGCAAGTTTTCCTTTGAATCATTGCCTCAAAAATTTCAACTTTTCTATCACATATTTTTGACATCTCAGTTCTCTCAACTTTTCTTATAGATCATCATCCCATCAAAAATACAAACAATGCATTCCGAATAATTTCTTTCTCAAACTGAGCACAATTAGGATTGTATGAGCTCACAGTGAGACCCCATTAAGTAGGAATTAAGTTGCATTCTGCTACTTTAACTATTCAGAAAGTTATGATAATGTCAGAGTGAGTAATTTTTCTACAAAAGCAGAACTCCATTTACTAAATTATCTACAAGAATGATTATAAGAGATTCTGAGACTAATAAGCATTTATCATCTCATACCTAGACTACTATCATAGCCTTGCTCCCTCAAGTCTCTCCCTACTCTAATCCCTCCATGATTAAGTCATCAGTCATTTTCCTAAATTGAGATCTGATCATGCCATTTCACTGTTCACTAAATGGTTCCCTATCACCTTCATTGTCAAATACAACATGCTCTATTTTGAATTTGAAATCTTTTATAATTTAGCTCCTATTTTACAGATTTTCTGATCACTCCTAATCCTAGTGCCTCCTCGCTGTTAATTATTACTACTTATTCTGTATATTGTTTGTTTTGTATATATTTATTTGTCTGTTGCTTTACTCACAAGATAGTAAGTTCCTTGAAAGTAGGGATTATCTTTTGGCACTTTTAGTATCACTAAAGTTTAGCATAGTTCCTGGCATACAGTAAGTACTTATTAAATGTTTGTTGATTGAATGGTTAATTGAAATCATGTTAGAGTCAAACTGGCTAAAAAATTCTCCAAAATGAAGGTTATTGCTAGGCCTATAGTAAAAGCCTTTTTGTGTTTTTAAGATCTCCAAAAACTTATAAAGTAATATAATATTCCCTCCCTATTATGTATGAGGTAACAGAGGACTTTTCTGGAATATATGAAAGCAGAATTAAAATGGAACAGACCTGCCAGGATTTGTATATTCATGTGTTCCAAATGGGGAGAGAGTATAATGAGAAAATATGTTTGGAGATCAAATCTTTTTTTCTGGGACTTCTCTGGACCTCAATTTTCTTCATTATAAAATTAGGAAATTGGGATCAAACAGCACAATAAATAGAGCACCAGCCCTGAAGTCAGGAGGATTTGAGTTCAGATCCATCCTTAGATACTCAATGCCTTCTAGTTGTGTGACCCTGGATAAGTCACTTAATCCCAATTGATTCACTAAAACAAATCAGGTTAAAAATAAAATCAGGGAGCTAGACTAGATAGACTCTAAGATTCCTTCTCATTCTCCCCCTATGGTCCTATAACCATAGAACAATCAGAAATTTATGCCATTTGAGCCTCCAACATGAGAGAGTAGCAATGGAATAGTCAGAAGATGAATGCAGAAAAAACAGATTGATGAGGTCAACTATGAAAAATAAGAAAACATGCTAGAGGTAACACGGGTTAAGGATAATTCATAGATTTATTCTAAAGTAATCTTTCAAAAGAAAAGATTCCAAAATAATGGATAAAAATAAGGATAATACTTTAATATTCTCTTCTCCAAATGCAGTGTGTGTATAGAGGGTAGATTTCTATATTGAAATCAGGAAATTTGAGGGTCAAATGCTACTTTATATAGTTAGGAGTTGTATGACATTGACAAGTTGCAATCTCAGTTTCTTCATATAAAATGGAGATACTTACCTCAAACAGTTGTTATGAGGCTTAAATTAAAAGAAAAGAGAAAGTTCTTTGTAAATTTTAAAATGTTGTTTAAATGTCAATTATTATTAGTGATATCAATATTATCAATCCACATGTGCCTCAGTGTCTTCATGTACAAAATGAAGTGGACCAGATGATATCTAAGTTCTAAAACTATCTTTTCAACATCCATGATCCATATGTCTGCTTTCTCTCTATTCAAAATCTGTATAAGAATAGTCTAGACATGCATTAAATGTATCATCAATTAGCATACTAAGAAGGAATAATCAGTTTTTAAATAAAATTCAAGTTATGTCTTTACTGTCTTTTTAGTAATTGCCTAAAACAGAGAATATATAACCCTCTCTTTCTCTTTATTGTTTGTTGATTTCAAGAAAACATTTTACTCAGTAGAACTAAAGGTAATCTTATAAGATTTCCTCAGAGAAGGTGTTGCTCTTATGATCATTAAAATTACGTAAGCTTCCTTGACAGATGGGACTATGTATTGTCAACAAGTGAGGTGTAAAACTGGGAAACATATGTTCACTTAACATGCTTTTCCACTTATTAGAAGATTTCCTGGGGAAACAAACAAAAGAAGGACTCTCTATTGATAATGGAGTTCTCCAAATGACCATATTTGTTAATTGTTTTATAAAAAATACCAAACTCTCAAGGCAGGATAAAACATCCTCAATGAAATCCACAGCAATCAGAAAATTCTCATTCTAACCATCTACACTGGAAAAACAAAGTGAATGAAATATGTATATTGTTTAGTACTTCACAGGCACTAGATGGGCATCTTATCAAATTAACTGAACAGCACATATGCTTTGGAGAAGAATTTCAGACTGGTACTGAGCCAGTCTCAGAAATAAGCAGGAAGATAAGTTTGAATTGGATGGCAACTGGGAAGTTGTGAAATATATTCAAAGATTAAAACTCTAAATTGCCATAAAAATACATGTATTATAGATACATACATATACAGAATATGTATATGTATACTTTTCATGAATGTACATAGATATGTGCATATATGTCCATATAAAACACACATACCTATATATCTATGTAAAAATGTGTGTATCTGTGTATGTATGTGTGACTTTTTGAAATCCTCAATTCCAACTTTCAAATGTTCTTTCCCTCCTCCTTCCCAAAATATGGAAGAATAGAGGGCAAGGTTATAGACTTGAAATCAGGAAGACATAGTTTTTTAATGTTTTTTTTTTTTTTTTTTTTTTTTTTTCTGAGGCTGGGGTTAAGTGACTTACCCAGGGTCACACAGCTAGGAAGTATTAAGTGTCTGAGGCCACATTTGAACTCAGGTCCTCCTGAATTCAAGGCTGGTGCTCTACCCACTGCGCCACCTAGCTGCCCCTAGGAAGATATAGTTTTAAATTGTTCCTCAAACAGTCATTTAACTCTTTTCAGTCTGTTTTTTTTTTTGTTTTTTTTTTCATTTCTAAGAAGGGTCACTCTCACCACACAGGATTCTTATGAGAATTCTTTAAAGAGATTTCCATGAAGCAAGAAGTAGAAGTAAAAGGTAGACTTGAAAAGAATTATATTGAGATCTTAAGATATTAGAAGAGCTTTCTTTTGAAGGTCTCTGAGGTATTAAGTAAATACCAAATGGAGGATTTACAACAATGGAGAGAGTACCACATTGATTTCATTTTAGGCATACACATACACACACACACACACACACACACACACACACACATATATATATATGTATTTGTTCATATATGTATATGTGTATATATATATATATATATATATATATATATATATATATATATATATATGTGTGTGTGTGAAATATAAACTAGCCACACACTTGGTTTACCTGCTGTGTCTAACTATCATTCTACAAAAATATGAAATATTGAAATTATAAGATTGTCAAGTGTTTTAGGGCATAGGAAAGAAGGCATGGGAAGGAGGAGAAAGAAAAGGCCCGAGAAAAGGAGGGAGGGAATAAGGGAAAGATGAATGAAAGAAGGAAGGAAAGAAAGACAGAGAAGAGGAGCAAGAAAGAAAAAGAAGAGAAAAGAAGGAACAAAGAAACAAAAAGAAAGGAAGAAAGAAAGAATCCTAATCTCAAATGTGCATATCCAAGCAAAGGAAATTATCCCATTTGTCACAGGCAGAAACATATGTCTCATTCTTTAATGTGAATGTATTACCTTTCTGTCAGAAGACTAGAAGCATTTTTCTTAGCAATCTTGTTTTAGTTTGTGTTATTGAAAGTTAAATTTTTTCAAAGTTGTTTTACTGTAATAATGTTGTTTCCACTGTATCAGTGGTTGTCCTTATTTTTACTCCAATCTTCATCTGTTCACACTGATATTTATAGGTTTCTTGAAAGCATTAAAATCATTGCATAAAGCACAATGATCTATTATATTCATTTATAATATTTAGCCAGTTCTCACTAGATGATATTTCCTTGGTTTCCAGTTTTTGTCACCCAAACATTGATATTATAACTATTTCTGATACACAGGTATATCACTTTCTTTGACCTCTTTATAAGTCATGTAGCAGTTTCTAAAAATGAAGAGACATGTACATTTTTATGATCTTGGGGCTAAGTTCCAAATTGTTTTCCAAAAAGGCTAGAGTAATTTACAACTTCATTGAAAATGCCTGTTTCCCTCATTACCAACAATATTTATAATTAACATTATTTTTGTTCATTTTAGACAATCTGATTGGTTTGAGATAGATAATTTTCAATTATCTAATTATTGTGTAATCTGTAGCATTTTTCACATAATTGTTCACAGCTTGAATTTCTACTTTTGGCAAAAAACAATCTGTTCATATCTTTGATCCTTTAAGTATTGTGGAATGGCTTTTTCTTCTTAAAAACTTAAACAAGTCCCTTATATATTATATGCATATATTTGTTATATATACATATGTATGTATTATTACATGTTGTATATAGCACCTCTATTTCTCAGTTTAAATGCATTGCATTTGTTTGTACAAAAATTTATTGATTTTATGTAATCAGAATTGCTCATATATTACTGGGATCTTTTTAGCTCTTCATTAGTCATGGACTCTTCTTCCCTTACTCATAGATGAGAATGATCATTTATTTCTTGCTCTTTTTCACCATTTTTTGCCTTCCATGTCTCCATTTGTAATTTATTTTTGAATGAGAGATAACATATTGGTCTATATTTTGTAAAATAATGTTTTCTACTTTCCCCAGCAGTTTGTTAAATGAATCCTTAACCTAATAGCTTTGGCCATTGTATTTATCAAACACTGTGATATTTTGTTTACTTCAAAATTTTTATCTATTTTGTGCTTTTGAAACTAGCTATACATCAATAAACACACATTTCCTCTATATCAAAGATAAAATTTTGTGATTTAGATATTTCTTTTTTTTAACTAATTTTTATTATATATTTTTATAATATTATCCCTTGTATTCATTTTTCCAAATTATACCCCCTTCCCTCTACTCCCTCCCCCCGATGACAGGCAATCCCATAGATTTTACATGTGTTACAATATAACCTAGACACAATACATGTGTGTAAATACCATTTTCTTGTTGCACAATAAGCATTAGAATCTGAAGGTACATGTAACCTGGGCAGACAGATATTAGTGGTAACAATTTACATTCACTTCCCAGTGTTTCTTCTCTGGGTGTAGCTACCTCTGTCCATCATTGATCAAGTGGAAGTGAGGTGGCTCTTCTTTATGTTGAAGATTTCCACTACCATCAGAATATATCCTCATATAGTATTGTTGTTGAAATGTACAGTGATCTTCTGGTTCTGCTCATTTCACTCAGCATAAGTTGCTGTAAATCTCTCCAGGCCTCTCTGTATTCCTCCTGCTGGTCATTTCTTACAGAGCAGTAATATTCCATAACCTTCATATACCATAATTTACCCAACCATTCTCCAACTAATGGACATCCATTCATCTTCCAGTTTCTAGCTACAACAAAAAGAGCTGCCACAAACATTTTGGCACATATAGGTCTCTTTCTGCTTTTTAGTATTTCTTTGCGATATAAGCCTAGTAGTAGCACTGCTGGGTCAAAGGGTATGCACAGTTTGATAACTTTTTGGGCATAGTTCCAAATTGCTCTCCAGAATGGCTGGATTCTTTCACAACTCCACCAGCAATGTATTAGTGTCCCAGTTTTCCCACATCCCCTCCAAAATTCATCATTATTTGTTCCTGTCATCTTAGCAAATCTGATAGGTGTATAGTGGTATCTCAGAGTTGTCTTAATTTGCATTTCTCTGATCAGTAGTGATTTGGAACACTCTTTCATGTGAGTGGATATGGTTTCAATTTCTTCATCTGAGAATTCTCTGTTCATATCCTTTGACCATTTATCAATTGGAGAATGGTTTGATTTCTTATAAATTACGGTCATTTCTCTATATATTTTGGAAATGAGACCTTTGTCAGAACCTTTGCTTTTAAAAATATTTTCCCAATTTGTTACTTCCCTTCTAATCTTGTTTGCATTAGTATTGTTTGTACAGAAACTTTTTAGTTTGATGTAATCAAAATCTTCTATTTTGTGATCAATAATGATCTCTAGTTCTCCTCTGGTCATAAATTCCTTCCTCCTCCACAGGTCTGAGAGGTAGACTATCCTCTGTTCCTCTAATCTATTTATTATCTCCCTCTTTATGCCTAAATCATGGACTCATTTTGATCTTATCTTGGTATATGGTGTTAAGTGTGGGTCCATATCTAATTTCTGCCATATTAATTTCCAGTTTTCCCAACAGTTTTTTTCCAAATAATGAATTTTTATCCCTAATGTTGGTATCTTTGGGTTTGTCAAAGATTAGATTGCTATAGATGTACCCTTTTTTGTCCTTTGTATCTAATCTGTTCCACTGATCTACCGGTCTATTTCTTAGCCAATACCAAATGGTTTTGGTGACTGCTGCTATATAATATAGCTTTAGATCAGGTACACTTAGACCACCTTCCTCTGAGTTTTTTTTCATTAGTTCCCTTGCAATTCTCGACCTTTTATTCTTCCATATGAATTTTGTTGTTATTTTTTCTAGGTCATTGAAATAGTTTCTTGGGAGTCTGATTGGTATAGCACTAAATAAATAGATTAGTTTGGGGAGTATTGTCATTTTATTATATTCGCTCGGCCTATCCAAGAGCACTGAATGTCTTTCCAATTATTTAAATCTGACTTTATTTTTGTGGCAAGTGTTTTGTAATTTTTCTCATATAATTCCTGAATTTTCTTTGGTAGATGGATTCCCAAATACTTTATACTCTCTACATTTGTTTGGAATGGAATTTCTCTTTGTATCTCTTGCTGTTGCATTTTGTTAGTGATATATAAAAATGCTGAGGATTTATGTGGATTTATTTTGTATCCTGCCACTTTGCTGAAATTTTGAATTATTTCTAATAGCTTTTTAGCAGAGTCTTTGGGGTTCTCTAAGTATACCATCAAGTCATCTGCAAAAAGTGATAGTTTGATTTCCTCATTTCCTACTCTAATTCCTTGAATCTCTTTCTCGGCTCTTATTGCCGAGGCTAGCGTTTCTAGTACTATATTGAATAGTAATGGTGATAGTGGGCAACCTTGTTTCACTCCTGATCTTACTGGGAAAGGTTGCAGTTTTTTTCTATTGCATATTATGCTCACTGACGGTCTTAAATATATGCTCCTGATTATTCTAAGGAATAGTCCATTTATTCCTATACTCTCAAGAGTTTTTAATAGGAATGGATGTTGGATTTTGTCAAATGCTTTTTCTGCATCTATGGAGATGATCATATGGTTCTTATTAATTTGATTATTAATATGGTCAATTATATTAATAGTTTTCCTAATATTAAACCAGCCCTGCATTCCTGGAATAAATTCTACTTGATCAAGTGTATTATCCTGGAGATGATTTTCTGAAGTCTTTTTGCTAATATCTTATTTAAAATTTTAGCATCAATATTCATTAAGGAAATTGGTCTATAATTTTCTTTCTCAGTTTTCGATCAACCTGGTTTAGGTATCAGTACCATGTCTGTGTCATAAAAGGAGTTTGGTAGGACTCCTTCAAACCCTATTTTTTCAAATAGTTTATATAACATTGGGCCTAATTGTTCTTTAAATGTTTGGTGGAATTCACATGTGAATCCATCTGGTCCTGGGGATTTTTTCCTGGGGAGTTTATTAGTAGCTTATTCTATTTCTTTTTCTGAAATGGCACTATTTAAGCAATTTATCTCCTCCTCTGTTAATCTAGGGAGCCTATATTTTTGGGGAAAGTCATCCATTTCACTTAAGTTATCAAATTTATTGGCATAAAGTTGGGCAAAGTAACTCCTTATTATTTCTCTAATTTCCTCTTCATTGGTGGAAAGATCCCCCTTTTCATTTTTAAGACTAACAATTTGATTTTCCTCTTTCTTTTTTCTAATCAAATTTACCAAAGGCTTATCTATTTTATTGCCTTTTCATATAACCAAGTCTTGGTTTTATTTATTAATTCAATAGTTTTTTTTTTTACTTTCAATATTTTGATTTCTCCTTTTAATTTTTGTATTTCAAGTTTAATTTTTGTTGGGGGTTTAGGTCTTTTTCTAGCCTTTTAAGTTGTAAGCCCAATTTGTTAATCTTCTCTTTCTCTATTTTCTTCAAATAAGCCTCTAAGATATAAAATTTCCCCTTATTACCACTTTAGCTGCATCCCACAGATTTTGGTATTATGTCTCATCATTGTCATTATCTTGGGTGAAATTATTAATTGTTTCTATAATTTTCTGTTTCACCCAGTCATTCTTTAAAATGAGATTGTTCATTTTCCAATTACTTTTTGGTCTATTTACCCCTAACTTTTTACTGAATGTAGCTTTTATTGCATTGTGATCTGAGAAGAAGGCATTTATTATTTCTGCCTTCCTACATTTAATTTTGAGATCTTTATGTCCTAATATATGGTCTATTTTTGTATAGGATCCATGAACTGCTGAGAAGAAAGTATATTCCTTTCTATTGCCATTCAGTTTTCTCCAAAGGACTATCATATCTAGTTTTTCTAATGTTCTATTTACTTTTTTAATTTCTTTCTTATTTCTTTTGTGGTTTGATTTGTCTAAATCTGAGAGTGCAAGGTTGAGATCTCCCACTATTATAGTTTTAATTCTATTTCTTCTTGCAACTCTCTTAACTTTTCCTTTAGAAAGTTAGATGCTATACCACTTGGTGCATAAATGTTTAGTATTGATATGGCTTCATTATTTATGCTACATTTCAGCAGGATATAGTTTCCTTCCTTATCTTTTTTAACTAGATCAATTTCTGCTTTTGCTTGATCTGAGATAAGGATAGCTACCCCTGCTTTTTTGGCTTTACCTGAAGCATAATAGATTTTGTTCCAACCTTTTACCTTTACTCTGTATGTATCTCCCTGCTTTAAGTGTGTTTCCTGCAGACACCATATTGTAGGGTTCTGATTTTTGATCCAATCTGCTATCCGTCTCCTTTTGATGGGATCGTTCATCCCATTCACATTTACAGTTAAAATTACTAATTCTGTATTTCCTGCCATCATATTATCCCCAGATTATGCTTTTCCCTTTACCCCCCTGATCCCCCTCCCCGATATTTCATTTACAGACCCCCTTGTAACGCACAACCCTCCCTTTTTTTAGTATCCCTCCCCCCTCCCTCCAAGTCCCTTCACTTATTCTCCTTTTCCTTTTCCCTTTTCTTCTCCCCTCTTTTAATGAGGTGAGAGAAAATTCTCTGAAAAACAAATATGTTAATTATTTACTCTTTGAGCCTCTCCTGATGAGAATAAGATTCACACAATGATTCTCCCCCTCACTAAATTCCCTCAGATATGATGCATTTTATATGCCTCTTCCTGGGATGTAGTTTCCCTCTTTTTATCATTCCTTCCCCTTTTTCTGAAACGACCTCCTTCCCTTTACTACACCCCCTTTTTTTCTTTTATATCAGTAAAATCAAATTATCCATGAGTACTTTTTATATACCCACAACAGAGTTACAGTTCTCAAGGGTTCTGTGTACCTTTTTCTGTTTCTCTTCAGTCTTGTGGATGTAGATCAAATTTTTTGTTTAAGTCTGGTTTTTTTTTCTTAGAAACATATAGAATTCCTCTGTTTCATTGAATGACCATCTTCTTCCATGGAAAAAGATGCTAAACTTAGCTGGGTAGTTCATTCTTGGTTGCAGTCCTTGATCTTTTGCCTTACGGAATATCAGGTTCCAGGCCCTTCTATCTTTTAATGTGGAGGCAGCCAGATCGTGAGTGACCCTTATTGTGGCACCTTGGTATTTAAATTTTTTTTCTAGCTGCTTGCAAGATTTTCTCCTTTGTGTGGTAATTCTGCAGCTTAGCCACAATATTCTGTGGTGTTCTTTTTTTTAGGGTCTATTTCTGAAGGAATTCGATGAATTCTTTTCACATCTCCTTTCCCTTCTGTTTCTATTATCTCTGGACAGTTCTCTTTGATAATTTCCTGTAAAATAGAATCTAGGCTCTTTTTTTGGTCATAGTTTTCTGGAAGTCCAATGATGCGCAGATTATCTCTCCTAGATCTATTTTCCAGGTCTATAGATTTTCCCTGTAAGTATTTGACGTTGTTCTCCAGCTTCTCATTTTTTTTTTTTATTTTGTTTGACTGATTCTTGGGTTCTCTGTGATCATTCATTTCTATTTGTTCCATCCTGAATTTTAAGGAGTTATTTTCTTCTTTCACAGTTTTTAGTTCTTTTTGTAAATGCCCAATTTCGTTTTAAATGAATTATTTTGCTCTATTGAATTTTTTTCCATTTCCCTAATTTTTTTTGAGAATTATTTTCTTTTTCCAGTTCAGAAATTCTATTTTCTTGAGACTTTTTTATCTTTTCCAATTCAGAAATCCTACTTTCCTGTGATTTTTTACCCTTTTCTAATTCACAAATTTTGTTTCCCTGCATCTCCTGTGAATTCTTTATTTTCTCCAACTCAAATTTCAGGACATTGTTATTCTCTATCATAGCTTCCCTTTCTTTTCCCCATTTTTCTTCACACTCTCTTAACTTTTTAATAGTCTCTTCTAGGAGAGAGTTATGTGATGGGGGGCAGGAATCATTCCCCTTTAGGATGTTATCTGCTGACTCTCTGCTGTTAACTTCCTCAGGTTTGGATACCCGCTCTTTCTCTGTGTAGAGGGAATCTATAGTTTTTCAGGCTTTTTGTTCATACTTAAAAAATCTTTTGGGGCCTGTCCCTGGGGTAGGAAATTATTTATTTACTTCTTTACCAGCTTCCTCCCAGACCAGATTGATGCAGTGGCTCTTGCGCCTGAGCTAAGAGAGAGCTCTGGGAGAGAGTTCCCCACCCCCTCCCTGGAAGTGCCTCAGAGGTGACTAGCACTGCTGTGCCTTGAGGGCGTTGTGTTCTAGCTGCTTCCCTCAGGGTTGAGATTGAACAGTAAAGACAGCACAAAGCCCAGCCTATGCATCCCAGTGGGGCGTGGATGACTGCAGCAGGTGATGTGAAAAGCCCCTGCACTCAAACTGGAAGTGTCTGCCAGAAACCGCAGTCCCTAGTTCAAAGGTTCTGCTTCTCTGGGACTTCCTGGAGCTGAGTTCCACACCCTCCAGCTGAGCTAGGCAGTGTGTGGTGCCTTGGGCCGTATCCACCAACTTCTCAATCTTTTAACTAGTCTCAGGTGGGAGCTAGGGGCCACACCCCTGGTGTTGAGATCTGCTGAGTCACCCCCAGGATCTGGGAAAATCTAATCTATCTGAATTTTTAAAGGAGTTCAGATTTCTCTTCTGAACTGCTAACAGCCTGTGCCAGATTCCTTTATCTCAGTGGCTTCTCTGATCCCAGAGCCCTTCCCAGCGTGATCAGCGCAGTATGCTAGCACCCAGCCATCTGTGCTGGCCTCTCTTCTTCCTCCCCTGGGAACTGACCTTTTCTGTTGAAACTCCACATTCTCTTCAGCTGGTAAGTCATGCTTCCAGTCCTTGTGGTATCTATCAGTCCAGCGCTATTTCTGAGGCTGATTTATCTAATTGGTTGTGAGGGAGTAAGGACATTCACAGAGTCGTGTGTTTCTTCTCCGCCATCTTGGCTCCACCTCCGATTTAGATATTTCTTAATCAAATAGGTTTTATTATTATATCTTTGTAATACAGTTTAATATATATTTATTGGTAGTTCCCTAGTTTCTTACCTTTCCACAGTTTCACTTGAGATTCTCATCCTTTTATTCTTCCCAACATATATCTATAGGTCTATATCTATATTATTTTTGAAGACATCATTAGTTATGCCTTCGCTTTCATGTGAATTTTATTTAACTGGTGCAGAGTTGTACAAAGTTACCAACCTCACTCTCTCTTTCAGTGGTAGGTAATGGGCTAGAATGAAGCAGATGACAATGTTGTCTTAGATGTATGACCTAGCTCTAAGCATTCCATAGTATCTGCTTCAACCACATTCATAATTATTAGAACAAATTGTTCTCATCCACCCATTCTGCTGAGAGAAGTCTTCACATGTCTGGGATGGATATCATATTAATTTACAGTTATCCTTAGATTGGTTTAGCCGTGATTCAAGATGATTTTACTGAAATGGGCCTTTGTATATGGAACAGCTTCTCAGAGCCAGAAGTGAGAGTTGGGTGAAAGATGTATGCCAAAGTTGGATGAGCTACTATGAAAAGCACTAAGTAAACCCTCAATCAGAGATTATAATCCTCTCTGAATAATCTAATCTATATCTATATGACATTTCTGTCTGTCTCTGTCTCTCTGTCTCTTTCTCTGGCTTTCTCTTTCTATCTGCCTCTCTCATTACTTTTTGTGTATATCTATATCACCTCTATCTATAGTTCACCTATGTGACTAACTATATCTTTATATCATATACATATGATTATAAATATATATGTATAATTTCATACTAATATAATAAAGATGCAGATAATGATCCACATTCACTTTTAAAATCCATTTATCCACCTATGCATCCATCTATCTATTAATCCATCCATCCATCAATCCATCCGTTCATCTACTTTATATGTATATCTATCTATCTATCTATCTATCTATCTATCTATCTATCTCTATCTAGTAGATGATATATTTGATAAAGTACTAGACCTGGAGTAATGAAAGAATGAAGTGAAAACTGACCTCAGAAAATTATTATCTGGGTAACAAAGGGAAAGTCATTTGATCTCTGTCTACCTCAGTTTTCTCAAGGATAATATAAGGATAACCATATACCAGCTCATTGGATTTTTGTTAGTATCAAATGAAATACTATTGGAAAATAACTTTTTTAAGTGTTTAGTATATGATAGCCATTTAATAAATGCTTGTTCCCTTCCCCTAATGTGCTTGTGTCTGACTCTTTATCTATCACTTGTATTTTTATACATCATCTCTTTTTTTCTGAATGTCTATAGACTATAGTCAACTGTAGACAAAGAGTTTCTGAGACTTGTATTTTCTTTAAGTCCTACAAAAATCAGAGGATATAAATGGAAATGACCAATGACTGAGCTTTCTTCAAATTTGTATAGTCCGTATGACCTTAGAATGAGATTAGGTAGAAAATTAATAGCTTTGTTATTAGAGAAAGCTTTCTAAAGACAAAGGGGAAATAAGGAAAACAATGGATGAGCTTCACAGATATAACTTGTTTATCTTAAAATTATTTTATATTTCATAATTTGTTTATTTCTTGTTATAGTAGAACATGACAGATTATCTGGGCCAGTTTCACATTCTATGGAAGAAATTAACTGCAAATCATTATAGTCTAAGTATATTATTTTGATTGTAGCAGGTTATGAAGGAGATCAATTGGTGAAGAGATGTTTATGCATTGAACCCTCTTGAGGTAATTATGGGATGTAAACTTTTAACAGCAAAGATAGAGATAGGTGATAAAAATATTAATCATTTATTTTATTGAAGTATGGTGCTAAGCACTGAAAATACAATTATAGATGAAAAAAATGTCCTTACCCTCCAAAGAGCTTATGATCTGTTATAGGAGAGCACATAAAGAAGTGAGTCAGAAGTGGAGGTGATGGGATAGTATCCATGCTAAGTAGCATGTTGTGGAATGCTCTAGATGCATGTTTCCTATCTGAGTTAAAAACCAAACCAAAAAGAGTACAGTATATCAGGAGCAGAGTTCAAGATTCCAATGGCAGGGGAATGATATTGACAATGAATATGGAGTTGATGAAGAAATGGTATAATTCATCTCTCATTTTAGAATTAAATGTCCTATTTATATCTATTAAAGATATAGCACTTTGTAGGAAATGATGAGTGGTTTGTGGGCAAATGTAAGAATTACAAAATGTTACCCTGCAAAAGACCCCTTGAAGTATACTATAATTCAGATTTTGATTTGTGTCAAAAATCATGGATTTTTTATTTGAAAAAGACATAACAAGATTTTAATTATGACTAACATATGTCCACCAATGCTCATTGATAAGAGAAGTACATTGATTGTGTTTCTCACAGAGTCCTCAAGCAATATGTTACACACAAAAGCTTGTTTATAACTCAAAGATTTGATAGGCGTATTTATTGTATTTGAAACTTCACAAAATCTTATTCTCTATCTGTGCTTGAAGTGTGCCCATGTGTTTTTTTAACTTAGTGCCTACTACAAAGTGAACAGAAATGTGCAACATTCTATGTAATTAAAATGCATTTTTATGCAAAGGAAAAAAGATACCCAGAAGGTTTTTGGCATAAAAGAAAATACAGACATATAATTTCCATTAATTCATTCCACTTAAAGAGAAGAAAGATTTTTCTTTCTTTTGAATAAGAAAAATATATTTCATCCCTGAGACAGTCATCAATTTTATTAATGAGCCAAGAGTTATAATTTATATCATACAATGTTAATCATTAAGAAAAGACAATGAGAATTGAATAGATAAGAGGAAGAGTATTACAATGATATCTACTTTACTTCAGTGTCCTTGAATTTGTGACAAAAATAATTTTAAAAATGTCATTCATGCCATTACAGTTCCAAAACACATAATATTTTTGTGCAATAAAAGTTAGTAAATATTCCCACTTCACTCCTTTAGTCATAGAACCGTGCCCTAGTTTTTTCAATGTTTACAATCATTCATGGCAAAATAAAATACTATGGGATTTGAGATTAATTTTATAATATGACCTGCAAAATCAGACTGAAACTGTATAAACTAATGGCACAAAACATTCATCTATGAGTGAAGATGTCTGGATATAGCATATGCTATTAACTTATGGAAGATTTGATTGGCATTACATCTGCGAGATGAGAAGGCCATGCATCCTACATCAAATGCCTCACTGAAGAATTATGTTTGCACAATCACTTTCTATGGCATCTTTCCTTTGTGAAGGCATAGGGGAATTATGAGTTATAGCACTCTTTAAAGATGGGCACAGAAGTTTATTGGAAAATATATTGTAATAACTAAGATGTATGATACATCATAATTTCTTATCTTTCCAACCTGTTCTCTATACCTAGGGTTCAGCTCTTATTCTGTACTTCTACCATTTGAAAATTATTAATCTGTTCCAGAAGCAGCTTTGAATTGATGTAGGGTCATAATCAATGCTTATGTGTTTTTCAATAATCATATTCTCCAAATTGTTCCTCCATTCAGAATTTCTTTTAGTAACATTTAATTTTGGCTTATTTCTTTTTATTAATTCTCTTCTAGGGGTATTTATTTTCCTCTTCAAATGAGAAAATATTTGTAAAGCATGTAGCACAGTGTCTGGCATGTAGTGGTTGCTTAATAAATGCTTATTTATTTCATTTCTCTCACATAATCCAGGTTAAAAAAGGCAATTGTACCTAAAACAGTTATTCAGGACTTAGGAATTGGAAGAAAAGAGACTAGTTTCCTGGTCCCTTCAGCAATCAATAATTACCTGTTCTACTTTTAGTTAGTGTCATTTATTAATTTTTTATTCTCAGTATGACTAAAGCTTATTCCTTCCAAAAGATTCGTGACAACAACAGGGAAAGTCATAACCAGATCTTACTACTGGAAAGGCCACATAAAAGTATGTTTTACATTTCTTTCTTCTGTATGCTTCTTGCCTCTGGACTCATGTGCTGTTCCCATGGTTGTTAGAAGCTCACATCCTTATGTGCAGTTTTGTGATATGTATAATAAAAGAACTCCTTCCTCTATAGCTCAGCATGTTTTATAGATCCTCTATACTTTACACAGTTCTGGCTATTTGTAATTCATCCCTGGTTTCTTCCCACTGTTGTCATCTATTCATAATCAGTGAATCTAGCTTACACATTTCCTGCAGCCTCTGCCATGTAATTCATTGTCTTCTGTTCATTGACTGATTCTTTGCTTTGCTTATTACAACCTAGGAATTCCTGGCTACTTTTCCCAGAGAAGCCTTTATATCTCTGGGTTACCCTCCAGAGATCTACTTTTCCTCTTCTCTCTTGGGATTCTCTTCTCTGGAAACTCAAGGTCTCTTTGAAAAAGACATATTTCTCTCCTTTGACTATGAATAATGCTCACAGAATGATGGTGATATCATTCCTTTGTTTTGTTCTTTCTTTCCTCTTTCTTCTCCCCATCATAAAGGGAAGAATATAAAGGAAAATAATAAAAGAACTGGCAGACGGATGTCATTTGTAGTGTCTCCTTTACTATACATGACTTTTCTTGATCTTTTTGTTCTTGTTATTCTTGTTTCTTTCCTCTGGTTCTTCTTATTCTTCTTGTTCTTACTCTTTTTCTTCTTCCTCTTCTTCTTGTTCTTGTTCTTTTACTTTTATGTTGTATTCTCTATCTAGAGTCCACGTCTTCTCAGTCAGGAGGTGGATAGGAATCTGGAATCATGATTTGCCATCATATTTTTCAGAATTCTATAGATTTTCTAAAATCATTTATGTTAAAATTTCATAAATTCCTCTTCTGATTCTATTTACCTCAATCTGTATCATTACAAACAACTCTTTTCAGTTTCACTAAAGTTGTCTCATATCTCATGGCATAAAATAATTCTATTAAGTCATATATCATGTTGCTCATCAATTCTTCAATCTATGGACATTCCTTGGATTTTCAGGATTTTATTGCTATGAATGTGATGCCATAAATATTATCTAAATATGGGTCCTTTTTTTATTCCTCTTAGAAATCTCTTTTGATTAAAATACCGGTAGTTGGTATGTCACTGGGGTGATGGGTATGAATAGTTTAAAAATTATTGGGGCATAGTTCCAAATTGTTCTCAAGAATTACTGTAGGTAAGTTCTCAGCTCCACCAATAATGAATTTTTTTACTTAATGTTTTCTATCCCTCCAAAATCTGTCAACTTCTCTTTCATATTTTCTAACTTTTCCAATCTAATATGTATGAAGTAATGACTTAGAAATGCTTTAATTTGCATTTCTCTAATTGTTAGTGTTTCAGAGATTTTGATCATTAGAATTTCTTCCTTAGAAAATTATTTATTCAATGTCGATTGGCCATTTATCAATTGGATAATGGTTCAGAGATTATTTAATGCTCAGGTCACAGGGTAGTTACTGTAGCTCTTATCTGAAAGCCATGGCTCCTCTGTTTTCTATGCATTCACAGATATAATTTTTCTTGTTCTTTTATGTATATGAATCACTTCATTTTATGTAACAAATATCTTTGTGTATCCCATTTCTTTGTTGGACTTAAAGTTTTGTGTGTGTGTGGAGTTTGTTTATTTTTTTTTTATTTAACCTTATATTACATTACACTGTGTATAACATATTAATTTACCTATAATGATAAAAATTCAATTAATTTGAGATGAATATATTTTAGCTTCTCCAAATTCCTACTCTTTCACTAATCATAATACAGATGTAATCCTAATTCATGAGGGCTAAACTATCAGAGCCCAAACTCTAGAATGTTTATCTTGCTAGTAAGTCTTTTTTGTGGATTCGTTATTGATGACAAATACCTTCTATGATGAGAGTTTACCAAAGTTCACAAAAGCTCATTACAAGATAGATCATAAAAAGTTTGCCTAAAAAATGTACATTGGATAAATATAAATTATAGGTTTAAAAAACAAGCTGCATCTCTCAAGAAAGAGCCACACTGATAAAATTCTGTTTCCTTAATGTAAAAAATAAAAGTAAAAGGAATTTGTTATATAACTGCCTTCTATATGCATTTTTTGGCATAAAGGTAGCACAATGGCTAGTGTATAGAGACAGGAAAGATTTGAGTTCAAATCCAGCCTCTGGCACTTATCAATGTGACTGAACAAATCACTTAACCTCAGTTTATTTCATCTGCAAAATTGCACTGACTTTTCAGAGTTGTCTTGATGATTAAGTTAAATAATGGTTTTAAAGTAATTAGCAGAGATTCTGTCACATGTGGATATTGCATAAAATTAGATATGATGATGATAATCATGTTGATGATGATGATGATATGCCAAATTAATAAGTGTATGGTATATTGTCTACATAGACACTAAAATTACCTCTAAGTATGGATTAGGATAGAGACTAAATTTTTACTTTATATGGCTCAAACAATGAAAGGGATGACTAAATTGAAAAAAAAAAACACTGAATTGCAAATAAAAAAAAAAACAACATGATTACTCTTCAAATTATTTTTGTCCCTTATTGCATAAAATAACTAATGGAACAAAACCTTTGTTGGCTACCAAAGTTAGCTTAAGTAAAGATGGATGAAAGAGTTAGATGCATATTCCTGAAATGTGAACAGAAAAGTGATTTTATACTTTTGAGAAACTCAAGGAAAAATAAGGGAAACAAAGATGAAAAAACTTCTGAAGAGTTAACTATAATTTTTTTCCAATTTCTAAGAACAAAAACTTGGTTCTTCACTCCTTTTAGTACCAATTGCTTGCTCACATTTTGTTATTTTTTTTGTTGTTTATATTGGAGAATCTTTGACCAAACATCAACAATACTCAATAAATTACTCAGAATATCAAGAATATAAGAATGCTTTAATTTATTAGTTTGTGTTACTACAGAATGAAGATGCCAGTGTCCACCATTTTTTTTTCTCATAAAAACAATATTTTATTTATTGAAGTTGACGCTTATATCCTTTTATTATGTGCAGGGTCTTGAATCCTTCCTACTAGAGTATGGTTAACTTCCCATTAGAGTATGGTTAACAAGTCCAGAATGCTATTAGCAGAAAAAACCAGAAACAAGCAAACAACAACAACAAAAAGGGAATATAGGCTAAGGGATTGGCATCAGAAACAAAGAGAACAGAACCCATAACGAGGCAGAAAAAGCAAACAAGAATCAAGATAAGAAATATAGGTGATGTGCCAAGCTGCCAAACAGGCCCAGTTAATGTGGTCAGAAAAATGTTTTTTTTTTAATTTTATTTATAAATTTTTGACAGTATATATGCATGAGTAATTTTTTTAACATTATCCCTTGTATTCATTTTAGCACGTTATCCCCTCACTCTGCCTACTCCATCCCCTTGATGACAGGCAATCCCATACATTTTACATGTATTACAATATAACCTAGATACAATACATGTGTGTAAATACCATTTTCTTGTTACACATTAAGTATTAGATTCCGAAGGTACATGTAACCTGGGCAGACAGATATTAGTGCTAACAATTTACATTCACTTCCCAGTGTTCCTTCTAAATTATACAGTTTATGATGAATGACTACTGTAAATAAATCTGGAAATGTAGATTAGAGACAGATTGAGAAAGAAAGAAAAGAGTAAACAATGTCTCTTCACTGTATGTCTATCATTTAAGGAGTACTATGTAAGTGAGTACTATGTACTTTCAACAAGTCTGTCCAGAAGAAGATGTGATGCTTGCTTACACTAAATAAGACTTGACTACAAACAGTCTATAATACCATCCAGGGATACTTATTATAATGGTTGAAAGATAAATAGTACTTCTTTCCTGGGAAAATGCTATTGTGTAAGAAATAATAAAATCTTGCCAGATAATGTAGATTTATGTCTTCTGACCATAAATATGCATTCTTCTGGTCTCTGGTTACCAAGTGAACATCATATGCTACATATTAACACACCAAAGCATTGAAATTATATTAGACATTTCAATAAAAGTGAAGAAATAAACTCTAAGAAAACTCTGTAAGAAGAGTGGAATTTAGCATCATATGGTGAAAAGAGCTTTAAGCCTTGATGTCAGGAGATCTAAGTTCAAATTTTAGTTCACACACTGGTGTCATTCTGGGTAAATCCTGGTAAATCTTTACTTCTCTGAGCCTGTCTTTCCTTATCTTTATTATAAGGATAATAACATTTTTTACAACCTATCATATATAGTTGCAAAAGTATCTTTGTAGGAAAATATCTCACTAATCCTCATAGACATGTGAATTATTATTGGGGAAATCTAAATATTATTCTTGAATTGAGAGCTTTATAGTTATTATTATCCTCATGATCCCCTTATGACTATAGTGGAAATCAACTTGGCTTAAGCACTTCTATTTTAAAACCATCATTTTTATGAAAATCAAAGCAATATGAAGTACTCATTCTAGTCCCCATCCCCTCTGCAATCTTAAACTGTCTCCTATTTCTAGGAAGACACTTTTAAGCCATATGAATGATCACAATTTTAGTAATCTGTAGATAACAATTAAATCTATGTCCTTGCTTCATTTTGTGCTTTATCACAGGATATTTAGAATCATGTATTTTGGAATAGTTTGGCTCAAAGAAATATCTTAAAATATTATATATATATATATATATATATATATATATATATGTATATATATATACATACACACATATACATATATATATACATATATATATATATATATATATTAATATGTATATATAATCCCCCCTATATTTTGTGAAACATGTTCTTTTTCCTATTATCCCAATTCTATTGCATTCCTACGGACTTCATAATGCCAACAGAAACCTCATAATAAGGTAACTCATTATCCTATGAAATGGCATCAGTCTTTACTGAAGTTCATTAAGTACCATCTATACCCCCTTCTGTTGTCTTAAATGGTGTTAGGATTACCAGGTGAGAACTCAGGTTGTCTGGACAGTGACAAGGTGAGAACTCAGGTTGTCTGGACAGTGACAAGGTGAGAATTCAGGTTGACTTGACAATTCTCTGGCGCAGACCTTTGGTTCGGGCCAATTCTAGGAGGAGCAAGCTCATTGGTTTAAGTAATGTTTCCCAGAAGCCCTTGCGTTATCCCATGCCCATTCTCTGGGAGGATAAAAGAAGGGTAGCATTGGGTATCAGAGAATGGACTCTGGGATAAAGCCTTGATGCCAGGCAGGCTGAAAGGAGACCAGTCTGATTTGAGAAAGGACAAGAGTTGGAGGAGATTCAGAGCTCCCAAGAAACCTGCGCACAGAGGAAAAGATTTTACAGATCTCCTCCCAGAGAAGGATTATAATTGAGCAGATGACTACACCCTCACA
The DNA here is from genome assembly GCF_048593235.1 of Sminthopsis crassicaudata. NCBI lineage: Eukaryota > Metazoa > Chordata > Mammalia > Dasyuromorphia > Dasyuridae > Sminthopsis > Sminthopsis crassicaudata. Next base: position 73,749,148 of record NC_133618.1, on the reverse strand, counting down.
ATTCAAGAACTTTACAAAATGGGATTTGAATTTATGTCTTACTGGTGTACCATTGTGCTACTTAGATCATAATTATATCATTTCTCCCCTTTTTGCCTTTTTAAAGCAATATCATATTTCCTTTGTTACTGCCCCTTTCCTTGAATGTGCATACAAGTCTATGGAAAAGGGAGAAAAACAGAGACCCTGAAGGAGTCACAGATTTATAATAGAATCATAAAATGTCAGAGTTGGAAACAATCTCATAGGTCATCAAATCGAACCCTGTAGCTGTGAATCTCATTTACTAACATTTTTGCAGTGATCACATTGTTTTCCCTAAACACTTCCAGTGTCAGAGGAACATTCCTTTTGAGGAAATCATATTTTCTATATGAAGCCTAAATTTTACATAATTATTTAGCTGTAAAGTCACACTTTTTCATTGATAATAAATAATAAACACGAGCGTATGGAGAATTATGAAAACATGACAATAAAAATACAAAGGAATAAAGATTTGAAATATGCATTTTTGCTGATTTGCCATAATTACAATGTATGTGTCCACTTTCCAGTCACAAATTCCACTTGGTCAAATCAACACATTCCATGTTTATTACTATAAATTATTTTTTAAAATCTAATTGAAAATCAAGTATTTCTCTAAATCAACTAAGGAGAAATTAATTCTAACCTGGCAGATTTTTCCCAATGTGTACCCTTTTAAATTATTGAACAAGTTCAACAGAAAATGGAGTCATAAAGAAGAGTGGAAATGTTCAAGTTCTGATTTTTTTTTAATTGGAAAAGAGATAAATAGAAATTATAATGATTTACATAATATTATAGAAAGATTAAAAGTATTTTCTTTCCTAGAGTCCAAAAAGATGCCAAAAATCACAAAAATAACATTATTCCATTTCCTGAAATCCCCAAACAATGCCCCCACTTAGAATCCTGCTATTTAATTTTTAAGTTCATACTTAACCACACAACCATCAACATTAATTTCAATGGGATAAAATTTTATTTTGCCCAAAAATAACTTCTATGATTGCAACCAATTCCTGACATCAATGTTTCTGCAATTTAATTGGCCAGTTATTGCATAAAATAATGAATACAGAGATTGAATAATTTAAAGCAAGTATATTCATTTCCTTAGCAAAAAGATTACAATATAAAATAATCAAGTAAAGTTTACTTTTAATTTATTTTAATGTTTCACTTTAATCAGATAATTATATCAAGAAAAAACATTTAATGATATTCTGAAAAGAAAATTTAATATGATATTGACTGAAAAGAATAGCATTATAAGCATTATTGGCCAACAAGATAAAAATTTAGGATGAATAATACTGCAAAAAGTCAGATTTTTCATCATAAGGGACACCTCTACATGCTAGGTTTACAATCTCATACCTTAGTTAATAGTATGAAGAATTGTTGGTACTGAAGAAAATTCAGCTATGTTTACAACCTTCAAAGGTGAACTCATTTACTTATAACTAAGATGATTCTCTAATGGCAAATACACTGGACCACTGTAGTTCCATGAATGCCATTTATCCAACTTGCTTCAAGAAACCAAAATTTTCTTAATGTAACCAAGATAATGTAACCAAAGGAAGGTTTTATTAAATAAGGGAGGTTAAACATAGAAACAAATTCAGGAATAGTAAATTAAGAGTAGCCAAGGAAACAAAAATCTATTATTTATCTTGTTTACCATAAGATCTTCATTCTAGATAATGAATGAGGTAATGATGTTTTTTTTTTTGCATGAATGCCCAAGTTGTTTTTTGTATGCTGCTTAATTATTCTCATTTTTCTCTAACAAAATTGTCATTATTTCCATGATTTTTTCACTGACTTAATAATTGCTTTGCAAAAATAGCTTTTTATTTTCAAAATACATGAAAAGATAGTTTTCATCATTCACTTTTTCAAAACAATGTGTTCCAAAATTTTCTCACTCCTTTTCTTCTACTTCTCTCCCCTAAAATTCAGGTGATAGAATAAAAATTTCTTAGATTAGAATTTTATAATCCATTATATGTTAAACATGTGTATTTCTTCTATATATATTTTCAAACTTATGCTACACAAAAAAAAATCAGATCAAAAGGAAAAAAAATGAAAAAGAAAAAAAAAGCAAGCAAACAAGAAAAAAAAGATGAAAATGCTATTTTGTGATCCGCATTCAGTCCTCATAATCCTTTTTTCTGGATGCAGATGATTCTCTCTATTGCAAGACTATTGGAATTGAACCAGCTCTGCATTCCTAATATAAATCCCCTGTGATCATAGTATGTCAGCAATCATACTGCTGATAAATTACTATAATTTCTTTACTAATATTTTATTTAAAAATTTTGCACCAATATTCATTAGGGAGATTTGGCTATACTTTTCTTTCTTATTTTGGCTCTTCCTGGTTCAGATATCACTACAATATTTGTATCAGAGAAGGGATTTGGCAAAACTCATACTTTACCAATTTTTCCAAATAGTTTACATAATGTTTCAATTAATTGTTTTTTTTTTTTTTAATTTTTGGTAAACTCACTAGTAAATCCATTTGGCTCTGGAGATTTTTTCTTAGGGAACTCGTTAATGGCTTGTTCAATTTCTTTTTTTAAAATAGGATGATAAGTAGTTTACTTCCTCTTCTGTTAATCTGCATAATTTATATATTTTTTGTAAATATTCATTCATTTTAGTTAAATTATCAGATTTGCTGCCATAGAGCTGTGCAAAATAGCTCCCAATTATTCCTTTATTTTCTTTTTCATTGTTGGTAATTTCACCACTTTCATTTTTAATGCTGGTGATTTTTTTTTCTTTCCTATTTCCACTCTAATTAACCAAAAGTTTATTTTTTTATATAAAACTAAATCTTAGTTTGATTAATTGGTTCAATAATTTTCTTAGTTCAATTTTATTAATCTTTCTTTTGTATTTCAGAATTTCTAATTTGGCATTTAATTGGGAATTTTTAATTTATTCTTTTTCTACCTTTTTTAGTTGCGTGCCCAATTCATTGATCTCTTTCTCTATTTTATTCATGTAGCTATTTAGAGATAGAATTTTTTTAAGAACAGTTTTAGGAGGATCACATAGGATTTGGTGTGTTCTCATTATTGTCATTCTTTTAGATGAAATCATAGATTTCTAAGATTTTTGTTTGACCCACTCATTTTTTAATATTAGATTATTTAATTTCCAATTGGTTTTTAGTCTATCTTTCTCTGTTCTTTTATTGGCTATATTTTTATTGCATTGTAGTCTGAGAAGGAAGCCCTTATTATTTCTGCCTTTCTGCATTTGATGTGAGGTTTTTAATAGCCTAATACATGATCAGTTTTAGTGTAGGTGCCATGTACTGCTGAGAAAAACATATATTTCTTTGTATCTCTATTTAATTTTTTCCAGGGGATCTATCTTACCTAGGTTTTTTAGGATCCTATTAACATACCTAGTTTCTTTCTTGTGTATTTTGTGGTTAGTTTGTCTGCTTCTAAAAGGAAAGTATTTTTTTATATTTTGAGTCCCAAATTCTATTCTTCCCTTCTACTTTGTCCACTTTTCTACCTGAGATGTAAACAATCTAATGAGGACTATACATGTGTAATCAGGTAAAATATTTGTATTATATTAATTTTGTAGAAAAATATTTAAATATGGAAGACTTTATGCATTTGCATATTTTCCTTATAGCAAGACCATGTTAATATTCTCTGTCTCCTTTCAATTTTAGGGTATTTGCTGCCAAAATGAATGACTTTATTTATTTATTATTGGGATCTTTTTACACAGCACATAATTACATTTTTATTAATTATTTCTTCTTTGATTTGTTTGGTTGATTCCAATTCTTAGGTAACATTTTTCCTCTAATTATTTTCTTTCTAGATATTTCTTGAAGAACTCTTAGTTCACTTATATTTTTTTTCTTTTTATCTTAGTTTCATTGGTCTAACATGCTAATATAGTTCTTATTTCTAAGTTGTTCTTCCACTATTTTTGATGAGGCTTTGCTTGTAATTATAATTTTTTTTCACATAGGTAAGTATATACTGTTTAGTTATGTTCCTAACAGTTCCTGACTGGTAACTTTGCTACATGTTCAGTATCTTTCTCTTTTGCCATTGCTGGAGGAGTTCACCAGAATGTACTTAATCTTGGGTTCAGGGTCTAGCTTTCCTTTCAATGGTGTACATCTCTCTTCAAACTTTTTGAGTTTGCACTCAAAATGTGGGAAGATTTTTTGTACCTCAGAATGGTAAAAGTTCCTTGGTCCTTGGTCTTCTATATCCTCAGGTGCATTTCAGTTCAGCATTCTTTGGACGTCATTCCTCTACTAGGCATATCAATATGAATGTTGTGCACTTTTAAACTCTCTGGGCCTTTTTTTGTTTATGAACTTTGTGCTTTCAGACTCTTGGGAATAGAGCACTACAGGATGCATGTGCCTTTAGATATTCCCTGGTTAGGGTGTTTTCTGATGTGTTTTCATGAACCTGTAGTGGTTTATTTTGGGGTTAAAGGTTCTAGTTTATTTATGGGTTCAGAAGCTAGCATATAAGCAGTGAAAGGAAAAGAAGTTAAGGCAATACCTGAATAGTAATTTTTTTTTCTAGAAAATTATTTGTGAAAAGTAAAAAAAAAAGATAGAACAAAATAATTCAAGAAAATTCAAAATTATATTTTATAGTAATTTTTCAATGATGAGGAAGCATTGGATAGGTATCTAATCTAATTCAGTTCTTAAATTTTGCATTTTAGCTTATTTTTTTTGTTTTTTTTTTGATTGATTAAAATTTCTCTCCTTAACATTGCCAGTGGTTTCTTATTGCCAAATATAATTACCAAATATTTAAACTTTTAAAAATTTAATCCTCCTCAAATTTTGTACATTTCATTGTGTTGATGATCTATATCACTTGAATATCATGTCTTTCTAGATGTCTTATGTGGCTTTTATGTCACTATCATTCCTGGTTCTCCTACATTTTCTAATTTTTTTTCCTTTTTTGTTTGTTTTCTGCCCCTCTCTAATTTCATTATACAAGTCTAATAATTGTAAGTAATCCAAAAATCCAAATATCATTGGTATGCTCTCTCCATACTCTAGTTGATTTCATTAGCCCCCCAAGGCTTATTTATTATCTCTGACAATAACTCTTACATTCACATATTTAGCCATGGTCTTTTCTCTGTGCTTCAAAAACAAATCACTAATTGCCTATAGGACATTTCCACATATATTCTCTCTCTCTCTCTCTCTCTCTCTCTCTCTCTCTCTCTCTCTCTCTCTCTCTCTCTCTCTCTCTCTCTCTCTTTCTCTCTCTCTCTCTCGATATACATACATACATATATATATATATATATATATATATATATATATATATATATATATATATATATATCCATTAGACATCTCATAAACATCTCAAACTCTTTTCCGGGCATATCTATAGTTCTAAACTGCAATGTTTCTGCTAAAGGTACTCTCTGACACCTGATTGTTTTGTTATCTGTAATATTTTTATTCTTCTTCATCATCCACATCTAATTAATTGTCAAGCTGTGCCTCCCCAACACCTCTACTTTTAAAGTCCTAATCACTGATCATAGAATCACCTCCTATTTCTAAGTCCTCTTCACCTTTCATGTATGTTATTGTAACATTATACTAATTGGCATCCCTACTTCAAGTATCTCCCCATTCTATCCTATTCTTTATTCTTTATTAAGAGGATTTCCTTAAAACAAAGATTTGACCAAGTCATTTCCATGTTTAATCTTTGCTTGTAGAATTAATTGTTTATATCTTCATTTGACTTTTAAAACTTTTAATAATATTGCCCCATTCTATCTTTGTGACATCATTCTATACTACTAACCTCTCACAATTTTCAATCTCTCCCAAGGAGCCTTTTAACTATTTTTAAAAAATGACATAATCTAAATTTACATTAGAGTTAGAATACATTCTGTCCTCACCTATACTTCATAGAATATTTATTTTTCACCAAAATTCATTAATGAATCTCTATCTGAATTGAGTCCTTTACTAGTTCTCTTACCTCTAAGTGCCTTCACACTTAAATGATATGGTATACCATTATTTGCAATTTCTTCTTTATATATATATATATATATATATATATATATATATATATATATATATATATATATATATATATATATATATATACATTCTAAATATTCTTAAATGTTTTTCCTTTCTTCATGGTTGGAATGTAAGTACAATGTGATATATTTTGTTTCTTTCAATTAATTATATTTGCATTCACAAGTCTTATCATAGGTCTCAACATAGGGTAGGTGATTAGTAAATAAATATTGATTCATTGGTAAATGATAAGAAGCAGAAAATTTTGAAAGGCTTAATATTAGTTAAAATTGAGATGCTTAAATGAAGGTGGCCTAGTTGTACCAACCTAAAACTATGTAATAAAGCAGAGGTTATCAAAATGATTTGGTACTAGGTAAAAAATAGAATATTTGATGAGTAGAATAAATTTGATACAGAAGACAGAATAGTCAATGACTATACTAATCTATTGTTTGATAAACACAAACACCTCAGCTTTTGGGATAAGAACTCAACGATTAGACAAAAATTGCTAGGGAATTTGGAAATCGGCATACTACAAACTAAGTATTGACCTACATCTAATATTCTATACCAAGATAAGGTCAAAATGGGTTTATGATTTATACATAAAGGGTGATATTATAAGCAAACTAGAAAAAACAAAGGATAGTCTATCTCTCAGATCTGTGGAGAAGAAAAGAATTTGTGCTCAAATGCTGGAACTCTGGCTTCCCAGAAATCAGCTAGAGTCAGGATCACCAAAAGTCTTTATTCTTGGTCTCTTGAGGTCACTGTCAGGGGATTAAATCTAGTAATCTCCACAACACCTTCCTCTCTCAACCACCATGATAGAGAATGACTCAATTTCCTCCTCCTACTCTCCCCACACACTTCACTTCCCCCTCTTTGTCCCACCAATCAAGTCAGCACAGAACAGCTGGGGAGGGTCAAGCTTCAAGCAAGTTAATAGAGAACTATCCAATTGGCAATTAGTCTCATGTGCTCTATTATCCAAGTGCATTTGCTCAGTTCTAGCCTTTTACATCTCCCGCTTTCTTTTGTTTTAGAACACAGATGGTCACACCATCTGTGACTTTTCAGGGAGGTGAGAACCCCAAAAAGTAGGTGACATGCCCCCCCTCCCCCCACATCTCAGGAGGGGAGATGAAAGCACTAAAAAGGAGATAATCACACCCTCCTTGACATCTCAGGAAGGGAGATGAAAAGCACCAAAGGGAAGTGGGGATTGCTGGCAGGTTTCTGGGTTGAAGGGTCTTATTAGAGACAAGTATGCACAAACCCATCAGCATGGGAGTTATTACACAAGTACATAGCAATAACACAGAGGCTATTAGTAATGACTCTCCACACAGTCAGTGCAGGCTTGATGTTATGTAACAAACATGAATTGTACATACAAGTGGTGATATAACAAACAATATAAATCAACACGGTTTTGTAAAAGATTTCCAGAAGTCCTAGAAGGAGGGTTATGTAAACAACAATCACACATACCCCTCTTTCTGCAACCAAGAGATTGTCCAAAACAAATCTATTGTCCATTATTTCACATGTTAGGGAATCCAATGATCCCCACAAGTTTTTGAAGTCCCGCATCAGTCTTTTTATATGTTATGGAATCCAATGATTCCTGCAGGTTTTGAAGTCCTGCCACAGTCTTATAATGCCTCAGACAATCCAATGATTCCTGAGGACTTTCAATCCTACAAGAGTCTTATGATGTCTCAGAGAATCCAATGATTCCTGAGGATTTTCAAGTCCTATAATGGTCTTATCACACCTCAGAGAATCCAATGATTCCTGAGGATTTTTAAGTCCAACAATTTTTGATGTCCATAGTCAAACTCTATAACTGCCAAGTTCTTTCAGTGGTGGGCACAGTCAGCAACGGAACCACCTGATGTTTCTTGGGTCTTTTCTTTCGTTTCAAGGATCTGCTCCATCTCTCTCCAATGGACAAGGCAAATATGGCTCGTTGGCACCCATCTGATTCCTTCTCCATCTGTATAGACACAAGCAAACCCTCTCCCTCAAGCAGCTAACCTATCTGGTCTCTTCCATTTACCACTTTCTGGGTCTCTCCACATCACCTGGTGATTATCTAAAGACAGTGGAGCTGCTCGCACTGGACACTGTCCTTCCAGTGGGTTATAAAACCTGTCTGCCGATCCCAGAGCATCTTTGTCAAAATTTTTAAAAATGGTATAGAGAACTAAATTTAGAAGTTCTCTAAGGTTACCCATAGCTCCCCCTTTCTTTTGTTTTTGGAGGAGTCTCTTAATATCTCTGTTTCTTCTCTCTACTATTGCCTCCCCTTGAGGATTAAATGGTATTCCAGTGGTATGTAAAATCTTATACTGTGCACAAAAGTGTACAAAATGTTTAGATGTATATGTAGATCCATTGTCTGTTTTTATTGCTTGTGGCACATCCATAATTGTAAATGCTTGTATAAGGAATTCAGTAACCACTCGGGCTGCCTCTTTTGCTACTGCCATTGCAAATGTGACTCCTGAAAAGGTGTCTACCACAACGTGGATAATAGAGAGATGACCAAAAGATTTATAATGGGTCACATCCATTTGCCAAATTTCATTAGGTCTCAAACCACAAGGATTCTTCCCTGGAGGGAGTGTAGAAGCATGGAAAGGAAGGCAAACTGTACAGGCTTTTACTATGCTCCTAGCTACTTCTCTTGTTATTCCAAATTGTAATGTAAAGCTCAGCAAGGCTGGTGATATTTAGAATGAGATTCGTGTGCTTCTTGAAAAAAAGGAGTATTGGCCAACATGGTTAGAAGGCTATCTGCCTTTGAATTACCATCAAAAATAGGAGCTGGAAGTCCACTATGGGAGTGAACATGCAAAATATAAATCTTTTTTTTTTTTAATTTTTTATTTTTTTTATTTTTTTATTATATATATATATATTTTATAATATTATCCCTTGTATTCATTTTTCTAAATTACCCCCCTCCCTCTCTGCCCTCCCCCCGACGACAGGCAATCCCATACATTTTACATGTGTTACAATATAGTCTAGGTACAATACATGTGTGTGAATATCATTTTCTTGTTGCACAATAAACATTAGAATCCGAAGGTACATGCAACCTGGGCAGACAGATATTAGTGCTAACAATTTACATTCCCCTCCCAGTGTTTCTTCTCTGGGTGTAGCTACCTCTGTCCATCATTGATCAACTGGAAGTGAGTTGGATCTTCTTTATGTTGAAGATTTCCACTTCCATCAGAATACATCCTCATACAGTATTGTTGTTGAAGTGTACAGTGATCTTCTGGTTCTGCTCATTTCACTCAGCACCAGTTGATTTAAGTCTCTCCAGGCCTCTCTATATTCCTCCTGCTGGTCATTTCTTACAGAACAATAATATTCCATAACCTTCATATACCACAATTTACCCAACCATTCTCCAACTGATGGACATCCATTCATCTTCCAGTTTCTAGCTACAACAAAAAGAGCTGCCACAAACATTTTGGCACATATATGTTTCTTTCTGCTCTTTAGTATTTCTTTGGGATATAATCCCAGTAGTAGCGCTGCTGGGTCAAAGGGTATGCACAGTTTGATAACTTTTTGGGCATAATTCCAGATTGCTCTCCAGAATGGGTGGATTCTTTCACAACTCCACCAGCAATGTATTAGTGTCCCAATTTCCCCACATCCCCTCCAACATTTGTCATTATTTGTTCCTGTCATCTTAGCCAATCTGACAGGTGTGTAGTGGTATCTCAGAGTGGTCTTAATTTGCATTTCTCTGATCAGTAGTGATTTGGAACACTCTTTCATATGAGTGGATAGAGTTTCAATTTCATCATATGAGAATTGTCTGTTCATATCCTTTGACCATTTATCAATTGGAGAATGGTTCGGTTTCTTATAAATTATGGTCAGTTCTCTATATATTTTGGAAATGAGACCTTTGTCAGAACCTTTGTTTTTAAAATATTTTCCCAATTTGTTACTTCTAAAAGGAAAAGTTAAGAGAACTGCAAGAAGAAATAGACAGTAAAACTATAATAGTGGGAGATCTCAACCTTGCACTCTCAGATTTAGACAAATCAAACCACAAAACAAACAAGAAAGAAATTAAAAAAGTAAATAGAACATTGGAAAAACTAGGTATGATAGACCTTTGGAGAAAACTGAATGGCAATAGGAAGGAATATACTTTCTTCTCAGCAGTTCATGGATCCTATACAAAAATTGACCATATACTAGGACATAAAGATCTCAAAATTAAATGTAGGAAGGCAGAAATAATAAATGCCTTCTTCTCAGATCACAATGCAATAAAAGCTAGGGGTAAATAGACCAAAAAGTAATTGGAAACTGAATAATCTCATCTTAAAGAATGACTGGGTGAAAGAGCAAATTATAGAAACAATTAACAATTTCACCCAAGATAATGACAATGATGAGACATCATATCAAAATCTTTGGGATGCAGCTAAAGCAGTAATAAGGGGAAATTTTATATCTTTAGAGGCTTATTTGAAGAAAATTGAGAAAGAGAAGATTAACGAATTGGGCTTACAACTTAAAAGGCTAGAAAAAGACCAAATTATAAACCCCCAACCAAAAATTAAACTCGAAATACAAAAATTAAAAGGAGAAATCAATAAAATTGAAAGTAAAAAAAACTATTGAATTAATAAATAAAACCAAGAGTTGGTTTTATGAAAAAGCCAATAAAATAGATAAACCTTTGGTAAATTTGATCAAAAAAAAGAAAGAGGAAAATCAAATTGATAGTTTTACAAATGAAAAGGGGGATCTTTCCACCAATGAAGAGGAAATTAGAGAAATAATAAGGAGTTACTTTGCCCAACTTTATGCCAATAAATTTGATAACTTAAGTGAAATGGATGACTTCCTCCAAAAATATAGGCTCCCTAGATTAACAGAGGAGGAGATAAATTGCTTAAATAGTCCCATTTCAGAAAAATAAATAGAACAAGCTATTAATCAACTCCCCAGGAAAAAATCCCCAGGGCCAGATGGATTCACATGTGAATTCTACCAAACATTTAAAGAACAATTAGCCCCAATGTTATATAAATTATTTGAAAAAATAGGGGATGAAGGAGTCCTACCAAATTCCTTTTATGACACAGACATGGTACTGATACCTAAACCTGGTAGATCGAAAACTGAGAAAGAAAATTATAGACCATATTAATAAGCAAAATATAAATCTTAACTGGATGCTTTCTCACTTGCTTTTGAAGTTCCTTAAAGAGCTGATATATATTGGAGACTACAAATTTTATTTGGGCTGTGGCAATTCTTTGTACCACACCTACTGAACAGGCCGAATCATATATTAAACTTATGTCGCCCAGATTATAAGCAAGAACTAGAATGATTGCATACAATTCATTCTGCTGAGTGGACTGAAAAGGAGTTCTGATTACTCTCTTTATAGTTAAGTCACAAGAGTATACAGCGCAAATATTATATTTGGATGCATCTCTAAAGATAATTGTTCCTTTGAGAGAAACTTTAGAAACCTTTTCTTCAAGAATCTATCAACAATTATGTAACAGTTTTGTTATTTTTAATGGAGACTCGTGTGTAAAATTTGGAGCCATCACTAATAAAATTTGCCACTCTGGGATGGTTTCACAGCACACATTAAATTGTGCATTAGTATAAAAGGTGTATATCTTGTCAGGTCTTATCCCAGATAATTGCACTGCTTGCTTAATGGCCTTTAATAAAATTCTAGCCACAAGCACTGGGTAAGGAATTAGGCTTTTTTCGGGTTGTGCTGGGAGGTTCAGCCACACTATCCCACTGTCTCCTTGATGAAGGACTGCTGTGGGTGCCTCTTGTGTAGCAAAAACTGATATTTCCAAGGGTTTTTGAGTGACTCTTTCAACCACATTGGATAAAACCAGTCTAAGAATTGTCTCTTCATATCCTTTTACCATATATCATTTGGAGAATGGTTTGATTTCTTATAAATTAGGATCAATTCTCTATATATTTTGGAAATAAGACCTTTATCAGAACCTTTAACTATAAAAAAATGTTCCCAATTTGTTACTTCCCTTCTAATCTTGTTTGCATTAGTATTGTTTGTACAGAAACTTTTTAGTTTGATGTAATCAAAATCTATTTTATGATTAATAATGATCTCTAGTTCTCCTTTAGTCATAAATTCCTTCCTCCTCCACAGGTCTGAGAGATAGACTATCCTCTGTTCCTTTAATCTATTTATGATCTCATTCTTTATGCCTAAATCATGGACCCATTTTGATCTTATCTTGGTATATGGTGTTAAATGTGGATCCAGCATCTCTGTTCTTAAGGAGAGTTTCTGTACTGTAAGCCCCTTAGGATACACTTCATATCCTAAATATTGAAAAGGAGCATGTCTTTGAATCTTTTCTGAAGCTATGTGCAATTTATAATTCCTTAGTGTTTCTGTGGTTTTTTGTAGACATGCTTCTAACATTTGTTTCTCAGGTGCACATCCTAATATATCATCCATGAAATGTAATAACATTACTTTTGGAAATGGAGTAAGAGCAGCAGCAACATATATTTGACACATAGTATGGCTGTTTTTCATTCCCTGAGGCAAAATTTTCCATTCATATCTTTTATTAAGCTCAGCTAAGTTAATGCTGAACACTGAAAAGGCAAATCTTTTCATATCCTCCTTATCTAGAGGGATAGAATACAAACAATCCTCAATGTCTATAACCTACAGAGGCCATTTTATAGGCAATTGAGTAGGAGATGGAAGTCCAGGTTGAAGAGTTCCCATACTTTCCTTCTTTTCATTTACCTTTCTTAAATCAGTCAACATCCTCCATTTTCCAGATTTCTTTTTTACAACAAATACTGGGGAATTCTAAGGACTTAGAGAAGGTTGTAAGTGTCCTTGGTCAAGCTGTTCCTGTACTATGTCTAATGAGGCCTGAATTTTATCGCTACCTAAGGGCCACTGTTCTATCCACCCTGGTGTATCAGTTTTCCATTGGATAGGAACAGGTGAAAGTGGTGGCAGGCCTTCAACAGCAGCCCTGCCTAAAAAACCGAAGTACTCATTTTTAACCCTAATTGTTGTAAAATGTCTCTTCCCCACAGATTGATGGGGATTTTTTTCAACTATTAAAGTAGTAAAAACTCCTGTTTCACGTTCAAATATCCATCTTAAAAGGGTAGCACTAACTTCAGCTGCTATTGATCCTCCTACCCCAGACATGTAGGTGTCTGCCTTATTCTTTGATCAGTGACTGGGCCAGTTGGCACCTCTAATGACGTGTGTTCTGCACCTGTATCCACCGGTCCTTCTAATGGTATGCCATTTATATAGATGGTGAGCATAGTTCGGTCAGCTGTCACAGATGCTGTCTAGTATATTCCTGGGTTTTGCTGCTTGGAGTCAGAATGTGGGTGACTGTCACCAGGTTGCTTATCAGAGGTCTGTATAAATAAACCCGATGCTACTATTTCTCCTGGTTGATAAGTCACACATTGTCTACCTGTGTCAGTGACTGAGATATTATCTACACATTCCCCAGTTTCCCACATCAGTATATGAATGAACACTGTTTTGTAAGTACTCTCAGGAGGTGAAATGGTCAAGCCTACTTTGCCTGGAGGCAAGGGATCCATAGGTTGGAGAGGAACAGATTTCACTTCTCCAAAGGGTATCTCAGTTGTCCCAGCTGCATATAATTCTATCCTCCCTAATTGTAGTCTCTTTCTCCCATCATGTTGCTTCCTAGCTGATTGATTGTGAAATCCCTTTCTCCCATCAGATGGCTTCCTAGCTGATTGGTCATGTCTGGGTATTGGACTTGGAGGCACTCTCTGGGTATAGCATTGGCTGCCATCATGCCCCAAGTGTTTTTTGCCTGGGGCCCTGGAGCTGGGCCCCTCATCCCATTTCCCTGAATCAGTCTACACTTTAATGCCCAATGGAGTCCTCTGTTGCATTTTGGACATGGGGTTTTGGGTGTTGTTCTCCCACCCTTTTTTCTCACTCTGTCTCTATGCCAACATTGAGCTTTCAGAGGGCCTACTTTACCATACTGAAAGCATTGACAAGTCTCTCTGGAAGTACCTTGCCAAAAGGGACCCTGTCTTCCCATGTTAGGATCTTGGGAAGTCTGCACCATACCCTGGCTATAAAAGGTATTTGTGCCCACTGTGGCACAGCATCTTATGATCTCCTCTAAAGGAGCATCCCTATGTAGTCATAGTATAATCTTTCTACAAACCTCATTGGCATTTTCTTTAGCAAGTTGCCTTACCAAAGTGTCTGTTACTATATTTTCACCATTAGTCTGTGTGACAGCTGTCTGCAAATGTACCACAAAATCCGCAAAGGGTTCATTTGGTCCTTGTACAATTTTTATGAAGGTCTCACCTTTGTCATTTTTATTGGGGAAAGAAGCCCATACTTTGATAGCAGCAGCAGCAATTTGCTCAAATGCTGTTATGGAGTAAATAATCTGTACTGAATTTTCTGCATAAGAACCTACACCTGTTAGTAGGTCACAGGTGATTGAAGTACTAACTCCCCTTTGATTATTTTGTTGGGCTTGAATCCTACAGAGCTCACTATATTCAGAAAGCCTCAACAAGTTTTGCCCAGGTTCTAAGCACAACTTCGCAATGTCTTTCCAGTCACAAGGGGTTAAGACTTCCTAAGCCAAATTCTGCAGTAACATCTTAACATAAGCTGATGTAGCCCCATAGAGATTTCAAGCTTTTTCCAGGTCTTTAAGAATGTCCATATTAAAAGGAGTGTATTTTCTACTTTGTTGGCCTGCAGAATTATACTGTTGAATCACAGGAAAAATTTGAAGTTTGAAATCATTATGTATTTCCTTTCCATTTTTAGCAGTTTCAAAAATCCCTTTTTGTAATCTAGTTTTAGAAGTTATAGGAGTTGGTGATTGCTGGGGGGGAGGTGCTGATATCACCACCCCTCCCATACTCCTCCTCACTTGGTCCCTGAAGGTGGATTGATGTGGGCCAGTCAATAATCTGCTCTCTAGGTGGAGTTGAAGCTTCTTCAAGGGAATCAGAGTCATGACATCCTAATTCCTCATTTGAATCCCCTTGCCCTCGGGCAATATATTGAGATTGCTTATCTTCTATCTTTTTTTTTTTTTTTCCTCACACTTCCTCCTCTGTTCATTTTTAAAACTTTTCCTTCTCCAGCAACTTGCTGGATAGTTTAAGTCTAATTGAACTACATGGTATATATAAAATACCTCTGGGGAAATTGAATATTTTTGTGTAAAATTCTTTCAGTAGAAGTCCCATTAGCTTTCAGTTATCTATATTTAGTTTTTCTTCCTCTAAGAAACAAGGGGATGTGTGTTTTAATGCATCCAAGAGTTTATCAATCTGTAGCCAGGTTACAAGTAAACTCTTCTCCTCAATTATCTTAATTATACTTTCTATAGCACTACTCCTGAGTTGCGCTGGAGCTAAGGCTGGAGCTGTGTCGGCTGAGGTCAAGGGATTGTTTATAGCTAACATCTGCCCCATTTCAGCTATGAGAGATTGCTGGTTTAGCCCTTAACAAGTTAAGTTCCTTATTTGTGTATTAAAATACTCACCTAATCTCCTGGTCACTGGAGGACTTCAGTGAAGGTAGGGTGCCTGGCCATGTTGGATGCCAAATGCTGGAACTCTATCTTCCCAGAAATCAGACGGATTCAGGATCACCAAAAGTCTTTATTCTTGGTCTCTTGAGGTCACTTTCTTTTTTACCACAAATACTGGGGAATTCCAAGAATTTCCTCCTCCTACTCTCCCCACACATGTCACTTCCCCCTCTTTGTCCCACCAATCAAGTCAGCACAGAACAGCTGGGGAGGGTCAAGCTTCAAGCAAGTTAATAGAGAACCATCCAATTGGCAATTAGCCTCATGTGGTCTATTATCCAAGTGCATTTGCTCAGTTCTAGCCCTTTACAATCAAAGAAAAACAAAGGGACATTATGGAATTAAAATGAATAATTTTGATTATATTAAAACATTTTTGTATAAACACCACCAATGCAGACATTATTAGAAGAGAAGAAGCAAACTGGAAAA
Source organism: Sminthopsis crassicaudata (assembly GCF_048593235.1). NCBI lineage: Eukaryota > Metazoa > Chordata > Mammalia > Dasyuromorphia > Dasyuridae > Sminthopsis > Sminthopsis crassicaudata. The sequence goes on along the minus strand of NC_133618.1, from coordinate 73,732,918 downwards.
AAATTACATTCAAAGTTTCTGATAAAGCCCTCATTCCTAAAAAAAAAAAAAAAAAAAAAAAAATTAGTGAATTGACACAAAATTATAAGAGTATGAGCCTTTTTCCAATTGATAAACACTCAAATTTACAGATAATTTTTCAGATGAAGAAATTAAAATCATTCTAGTCATATAAAAGTGCTCTAAATAGCTATTTAAATTTAAATTTTTTTTATTTTATTTTATAATTATAACTTTTTTTTTTTTTAAGTACATATGCATGGGTAATTTTTTACAACATTATCCCTTGCAGTTACTTCTGTTCAGATTTTTTCCTTCCTCCCCCAACCCCCTCCCCCAGATGGCAGTCAGTCTTATACATGTTAAATATATTCTAGATACAATATATGTGTGTAGAACCGAATTTCTTGCTGCACAGGAAGAATTGGATTCAGAAGGTAAAAATAACAGTTTACACTCATTTCCCAGTGTTCCTTTTCTGGATGTAGCTGATTCTGTCCATCAATAATCAATTGGAATTGGATTAGCTCTTCTCTATGTTGAAGATATCCACTTCCATCAGAATACATCCTCATACAGTATCATTGTTGAAGTGTATAATGATCTCCTAGTTCTGCTCGTTTCACTTAGCATCAGTTGATGTAAGTCTCTCCAAGCCTCTTTGTATTTCTCCTGTTGGTCATTTCTTACAGAACAATATTCCATAACATTCATATAACATAATTTACCCAACCATTCTCCAATTGATGGACATCCATTCATCTTCCACCTTCTAGCCACTATGAAAAGGGCTGCCACACATATTTTGGCACATACAGGTCCTTTTCCCTTCTTTAGTATTTCCTTGGGATGTAAGCCCAGTAGTAGCACTGCTGGATCAAAGGGTATGCACATTTTGATAACTTTTTGGGCATAATTCTAGATTGCTCTCCAGAATGGTTGAATTGTGTTAATAATGTATAAAAATACTGAGGATTTATGTGGATTTATTTTGTATCCTGCAACTTTGCTAAAGTTCTGAATTATTTCTAATAGCTTTTTAGCAGAGTCTTTGCGGTTCTCTAAGTATACCTTCATGTCATCTGTGAAAAGTGATAATTCGATTTCCTCATTTCCTACTCTAATTCCTTGAATCTCTTTCTCGGCTCTTACTGCCTAGGCTAGAGTTTCTAGTACTATATTGAAAAGTAATGGTGATAGTGGGCAACCTTGTTTCACTCCTGATGTTATAGGGAAAGGTTCTAGTTTATCGCCATTACATATGATGTTTACTGAAAGTTTTAAATATATGCTCCTTATTATTTTAAGGAATAGTCCATTTATTCCTATATTCTCAAGCGTTTTTAGTAGGAATGGATGTTGGATTTTATCAAATGCTTATTCTGCATCTAAATAGCTATTAATTAGAAAAAATGCAAAGTAATACAATTCTTATGTACCACTACATACCTCTTAGATTGGCAAAAATGATAGGAAAAGATAATGATGATTGTTGGAGGGGATGTTGGAAAACTGGAACACTAATACATTGTTGGTGGAGTTGTGAGGAGCAATATGGATCTATACCCAAAAGGCCATCAAACTGCTTGTACCCTTTGAGCTAACAGTTTCTTTACTGAGGCTATATACCAAATGGATCATAAAAAGGGAAGAGGACTTACATAAGCAAAAAATGTTTGAAGTAGGTTTTTTTTTTTTTTTTTTGTAGTGGCAATAAACTGGAAATTGAGTGGATGCCCATCAATTAGAGAATGACTGAATACATCATGTATATTGATATTATCAAATATTATTTTATAGGGAATTATCAGCAGGATGAGTTCAGAAAGGATGAACTGATGCTAAGTGAAATGAGTAGAACCAAGAGAATATTGTACACAGCAACAAGATTATGCGAAGGACTGGTCTAGCTCCTCTTGTCAGAATAAGCAAAAGTCCTTTCCCCACGTGTGGACGCCAATTGTAGCGAGCTGTCGTCTCCAGAAGCTGCCGGATCACTCTCTGGGAAGAGATCTGCTGTGTCTACTCAAATCTCTCAGACAGATTCTTCTTCCTGTAGTGAACCGTTGTCTCCAGGCAGTTGCTGTTAACTCTTGTCCTTAGAAGTGACTTCCCTTCCTGCAGAGAGCCCCGTCAAGCCTGATGCAATGCAGAGTCTTTTCTTGAATCCTGGCTCTGAATCTCCTCCAGCTCTTATCCTTCTCCAGGCCGATTTGATCTCTGGGCACAGTGCTATCTCTTTTATCCTCCCAGAGAATGGGCGTGGGATAATGCAAGGGCTTCTGGGAAGAACCACCCCAGCCAATGAGCTTGCCCCCTCTATCAAGTCAACCTGAGTTCTCACCTTGTAATTGTCCAGACAACCTCAGTTCTCACTTAGTAATCCTAACAAGATTATATGATGATCAATTCTGATGGAGATGGCTCTTTTCAACAGCAAGGTGATTTATGCCAGTTCCAGTGATCTTGTGATGGAAAGAGCCATTTGCACGCAGACAGAGGACTATGGGGACTGGTGTGGGTCACAACATAATATTTTCACTTTTTTTTATTGTTTGTTTGAATTTTCTTTTCTTTCTCATTTTTTTTCTTTTTGATGTGATTTTTCTTATGCAGCATGATAACTGTGGAAATATGTATAGAAGAATTGCATGTTTAACATAAATTGGATTACTTGCCATCTATGGGAAGGTGTGGGGTAAAGGGAGGGAGAAAAAATTTGGAACACAAGATTTTGCAAGGGTGAATATTGAAAACTATGTATGTGTTTCAAAAATTAAAAAAGCTTAGAAAAAATATTAAAATGCTTAAAATTATATGGAGGATGACACCATTAACTAGATCTTTCTAAAAGTATTAATTGTATGTGCATAAAATCGTTTATATGTTACATATGCATAAATATGAATTTACACATGTTTACATATCACACAAACGTGTATGTATTGTTTGTATAGTATGCTTGTTTCATGTAAAATGATTTAGCTGAGAAATCAAATAAGATTTTGTTATCGTTTTGAGGTGTTTTTCCTTAAAATTAATATTCTATGTTTACTTTCAGATTTTTACTTAATTTTGGAGAGAGGTGATTGCATGCATTTATTCAAAGTGAGATGTTCATTCAAAAATGATTTTTAGAAAGCTTTAAAATTTAGAATTTATGATATAAATAAAGATGCATATTTATATTGATAACATTTGATTAACATTTGCAACATTATTAAAATCTAATTTTGAATTTCAAATGTGAATATAGTTCTTTGTAAAGGAGTTAAATGATGGCATTTATATAATAGTATTATCAATAGATAATTCAATAGTTCTTGATTAATTTACTGAACTATATATGGTATCAAGGTAAACATAACTGACTATGCCTCAATAGAGTCTTAGATATATCACACAGAGGGAACAAACCCTTAGAAAATAAAGATAGCAACTAGACAGTACCAAAACATCCCATAATAACTTGAAAAAAAAAGGCATTCATTTATTCACTATTTTACTTTAATTCTTTACTCATCTAGCCAATGTACATATATATGGGGCCTAAATAGGATTTGGGAGATATACCCAAATTAAGAATATTTGGCCTAGGAAAATGTGCAAAGCAATAAAAAAACATTTTTACCAAGTTTAAATGTTAATTGCCTTTTAAAGTGGGATAATATTTGCAAGTGCCAAAGTTATATCTACTTATGATAAGCATAATCTTAGAAAACTTTTGGAAGATGTTTTGGTAGTATTTATCTTTAAAAAAAAAATATATGGTTTGGTGACCTGGAAAATCTACATAAGAAAGAAGCTAGTCTTCCTATTACTATTCTAAAGTTCACATCAATAAAACCTCTTAAAGTATCTAATTGTTTCTTCATGTTTGTAAAGATTAAATTTGAAAATATGTATTGTGGTCAAGCCTTCTGCAATGACCTAGTTCCATGAATGGGTTATGCAATATTTATTCTTCATTCAAGAATGCATAAGGTAGTACTTTAATTACACAAACTGTGTCATGAAATATCATTGTACAGAGATAAATATATATTAGAAGTGTTTCCTTAGGGTCAGGATAAGCAGAAGTTAATTTGATCTGAATTATGCTTTAGAAAAATTACTTTGACAATATAAATGGATGGGAAGAGAACTTTGGTGATTAGAACTTTATTTTCTATTTCTTTGGTGCCCACTGTGGAATTTGCAGCAGCTATAATGGCAGATACCAAGTTGCATTTCCATAATGTTGCTCCCCTGCATAATGTATACAAGATGGCAGCATGACTGAAAGCCTTGTGGTCTTGGAGTGATGGTGCTGATCCTGAGGTTCCTGAGGTTCCTGAGGTTTAAGGGCTTACTTTCCTTGAAGTTGAATTTGGCAGCAGATGGGAGTAGTTGTAGTGGTGGTAGGTCACTGGAAGATAATTACTAGTTTGTATTAAAAGCAAGCTAGAGTATTGTTGGGGGGGATTTTATTTTGGTATTAATATTTTGGGGGCCTTTGAATGCAACAATCTAATAGCTATAGTTATTCCAATATTATAATTTTAATAATGAGCTCTTAAATATTGTTGACTTTATTGTTGTCTCAATGCAGGAGGTGACAAAGGTTTAACTGGCTTTGTCCATACTGTCTCTTCCTTTTTCCTTAGTAGACTTCATTGCTTGAACTAGACTGCTTTGCCTATGCCATTGATAAAAGTTTTTGGTAGAAATAGCAAGGATAACAAACCTTCTCCCTAAAGATTGATAGAAATTTGTTTTTATAAGAAAACTTGACAAAACAAGAAAACCAAAAATAACTGTGTTTCCTTAATATCATAATTTTTTGATTCCAGATAATTGCTTTACATTTTTCCTGTATGGTCTTAATAGAGAACTATTATTACTCACTTTTTGTTTCAGTAAAATGTATATCAGCTCTGAAGCAAGATTGGAATTCTAGAAATGAATTATTAGTAGTCCTCTTATTTTCTTTCTTTTTTTAATATTTTTTAAATTTTATTTAGAATTTTTTTCCACAGTATATATGCATGAGTAATTTTTATATAATATTATTCCTTGTATTCATTTTTCCAAATTATCCCCTCCTCCCTCCACTCCCTCCCCCCAATGACAGGCAATCTCATACATTTTAAATATGTTACAATATAACCCAGATACAATATATGTGTGTAAATAACATTATGTTGTTGCACATTAAGTATTAGATTCCGAAGATATACGTAACCTGGGTAGATAGACAGTAGTGCTAACAATTTAAATTCACTTCCCAGTGTTCCTTCTCTGGGTGTAGTTATTTCTGTTCATCATTGATCAACTGGAAGTGAGTTGGATTTTCTTTATGTTGAAGATTTCCACTTCCATCAGAATACATCCTCATACAGTATTGTTGTTGAAGTGTACAGTGATCTTCTGGTTCTGCTCATTTCACTCAGCATCAGTAGATGTAAGTCTCTCCAAGCCTCTGAATTCCACCTGCTGGTCATTTCTTACAGAGCAATAATATTTCATAACCTTCGTATACCATAATTTACCCAATCATTCTCCAATTGACGGACATCCATTCATCTTCCAGTTTCCAGCTACTACAAAAAGAGCTGCCACAAACATTTTGGCACATAGAGATCCCTTTCCCTTCTTTAGTATTTCTTTGGGATATAAGCCCAGTAGTAGCACTGCTGGATCAAAGAGTATGCACAGTTTGATAACTTTTTGGGCATAGTTCCAAATTGCTCTCCAGAATGGCTGGTTTTTTTCACAACTCCACCAACAATGTATCAGTGTCCCAGTTTTCCCACATCCCATCCAACATTCATCATTATTTGTTCCTGTCATCATAGCCAATCTGACAGGTGTGTAGTGGTATCTCAGAGTTGTCTTAATTTGCATTTCTCTGATCAGTAGTGATTTGGAACACTCTTTCATATGAGTGGATAGAGTTTCAATTTCATCATATGAGAATTGTCTGTTCATATCCTTTGACCATTTATCAATTGGAGAATGGTTTGATTTCTTATAAATTAGGGTCAGTTCTCTATATATTTTGGAAATGAGACCTTTGCCAGAACCTTTAACTTTAAAAATATTTTCCCAATTTGTTACTTCCCTTCAAATCTTGTTTGCATTAGTATTGTTTGTACAGAAACTTTTTAGTTTGATGTAATCAAAATCTATCTATTTTGTGATCAATAATGATCTCTAGTTCTCCTCTGGTCATATATTCCTTCCTCCTCCTCAGGTCTGAGAGGTAGACAATCCTCTGTTCCTCTAATCTATTTATGGTCAAATTCTTTATGCCTAAATTATGGACTCATTTTGATCTTATCTTGGTATATGGTGTTAATTGTGGATCCATATCTAATTTCTGCCATACTAATTTCCAGTTTTCCCAACAGTTTTTTTTGCAAATAATGAATTTTTATCCCTAATGTTGGTATCTTTGGGTTTGTCAAAGATTAGATTGCTATAGATGTACGCTTTTTTGTCCTTTGTATCTAATCTGTTCCACTGATCGACCAGTCTATTTCTTAGCCAATACCAAATGGTTTTGGTGAATGCTGCTATATAATATAGCTTTAGATCAGGTACACTTAGACCACCTTCGTCTGACTTTTTTTTTCCATTAGTTCCCTTGCAATTCTCGACCTTTTATTCTTCCAGATGAATTTTGTTGTTATTTTTTCTAGGTCATTAAAATAGTTTCTTGGGAGTCTGATTGGTATAGCACTAAATAAATAGATTAGTTTGGGGAGTATTGTGATCTTTATTATGTTCGCTCGGCCTATCCAAGAGCACTGAATGTCTTTCCAATTATTTAAATCTGACTTTATTTTTGTGGCAAGTGTTTTGTAATTTTTCTCATATAATTCCTGACTATTCTTTGGTAGATGGATTCCCAAATACTTCATATTCTCACCATTTGTTTGGAATGGAATTTCTCTTTGTATCTCTTGCTGTTGCATTTTGTTGGTGATATATAAAAATACTGAGGATTTATGTGGATTTATTTTGTATCCTGCCACTTTGCTAAAATTCTGAATTATTTCTAATAGCTTTTTAGCAGAGTCTTTGGGGTTCCCTAAGTATACCATCATGTCATCTGCAAAGAGTGATAGTTTGATTTCCTACTCAAATTCCTTGAATCTCTTTCTCAACTCTTATTTTTGAGGCTAGCATTTCTAGTACGATATTGAATAGTAATGGAGATAGTGGGCAACCTTGTTTCACTCCTGATCTTACTGGGAAAGGTTGCAGTTTATTTCTATTGCATATTATGCTTACTGACAGTCTTAAATATATGCTCCTGATTATTCTAAGGAATAATCCATTTATTCCTATACTCTCAAGAGTTTTTAGTAGGAATGGATGTTGGATTTTTTCAAATGCTTTTTCTGCATCTATTGAGATGATCATATGGTTTTTATTAATTTGATTATTAATATGGTCAATTATACTAATAGTTTTCCTAATATTAAACCAGCCCTGCATTCCTAGTATAAATCCTACTTGATCATAGTGTATTATCCTGGGGATGATTTTCTGAAGTCTTTTTGCTAATATCTTATTTAAGATTTTAGCATCAATATTCATTAAGGAAATTGGTCTATAATTTTCTTTCTCAGTTTTCGATCAACCTGGTTTAGGTATCAGTACCATGTCTGTGTCATAAAAGGAGTTTGGTAGGACTCCTTCATCCCCTATTTTTTCAAAAAGTTTATATAACATTGGGGCTAATTGTTCTTTAAATGTTTGGTAGAATTCACATGTGAGTCCATCTGGTCCTGGGGATTTTTTCTTGGGGAGTTGATTAATAGCTTGTTCTATTTCTTTTTCTGAAATGGGACTATTTAAGCAATTTGTCTCCTCCTCTGTTAATCTAGGAAGCCTATATTTTTGGAGAAAGTCATTCATTTCACTTAAGTTATCAAATTTATTGGCATAAAGTTGGGCAAAGTAACTCCTTATTATTTCTCTAATTTCCTCTCCATTGGTGGAAAGATCCCACTTCTCATTTGTAAGACTAACAATTTGATTTTCCTCTTTCCTTTTTCTGATCAGATTTACCAAAGGTTTATCTATTTTATTGGCTGTTTCATAAAACCAACTCTTGGTTTTATTTATTCATTCAATAGTTTTTTTTTTTTTTTACTTTCAATATTATTAATTTCTCCTTTTAATTTTTCTATTTCAAGTTTAATTTTTGGTTGGGGGTTTTAAATATGGTCTTTTTCTAGCTTTTTTAAGTTTCAAGCCCAATTCATTAATCTTTTCTTTCTCTATTTTCTTCAAATAAGCTTCTAAATATATACAATTTCCCCTTATTACCGCTTTAGCTGCATCCCACAGATTTTGGTATGATGTCTCATCATTGTCATTATCTTGGGTGAAATTATGAACTGTTTCTATAATTTGCTGTTTCACCCAGTCATTCTTTAAGATGAGATTATTCAGTTTCCATTTACTTTTTGGTCTATTTACCCCTAACTTCTTACTGAATGAAGCTTTTACTGCATTGTGATCTGAGAAGAAGGCATTTATTATTTCTTCCTTCCTACATTTAATTTTGAGATCTTTATGTCCTAATATATGGTCAATTTTTGTATAGGATCCATGAACTGCTGAGGAGAAAGTATATTTCTTTCTATCACCATTCAGTTTTCTCCAAAGGTCTATCATACCTAGTTTTTCTAATGTTTTATTTACTTTTTAAATTTCTTTCTTATTTGTTTTGTGGTTTGATTTTTCTAAATCTGAGAGTACAAGGTTGAGATCTCCCACTATTATAGTTTTGCTGTCTATTTCTTCTTGCAATTCTCTTAACTTTTCCTTTAGAAAGTTAGATGCTATACCACTTGGTGCATATATGTTTCTATTGATATGGCTTCATTATTTATGCTACCTTTCAACAGGATATAGTTTCCTTCCTTATCTCTTTAACTAGATCAACCTCTGCTTTTGCTTGATCTGAGATAAGGATAGCTACCCCTGACTTTTTTACTTTACCTGAAGCATAATAGATTCTGCTCCAACCTTTTACCTTTACTCTATATGTATCTCCCTGCTTTAAGTGTGTTTCCTGTAAACAACATATTGTAGGGTTCTGATTTTTGATCCAGTCTGCTATCCGTCTTCATTTGATGGGAGCGTTCATCCCATTCACATTTACAGTTAAAATTACTAATTCTGTATTTCCTGCCATCATATTATCCCCAGATTATGCTTTTTCCCTTGACCCCCCTGAACGCCTTCCCCGATATTTAATTTATAGACCCCACTTGTAATATCCGCCCTCCCTTTTTTTAGTATCCCTCCCCCCTCCCTCCAAGTCCCTTCCCTTTTTCTCCTTTTTCTTTTCCCTTTTCCTCTCTCCCCTTTTAATGAGGTGAGAGAGAATTCTCTTAAAAACAAATGTCAATTATTTACTCTTTGAGCCTCTTCTGATGAGAATAAGTTTCAGACAATGTTTCTCCCCCTCTCTAAATTCCCTCAGATATGGTATATATTCTATGCCTCTTCTTTGGATGTCGTTTCCCTCTTTTTATCACTCCTTCCCCTTTTTGTGATACTACCCCCTTCCCTTTACTACACCCCCCTTTTTATATCAGTAAAATCAAATTATACATGTGTACTTTCTATATATCCACAACAGAGATACTTTTCTCAAGGGTTCTGGGTACCTTTTTCTGTTTCTCTTCAGTCTTGTGGATGTTGATCAAATTTTTTGTTTTAGTCTGGTTTTTTTCTTGGAAACATATGGAATTCCTCTATGTCATTGAATGACCATCTTCTTCCATGGAAAAAAATGCTAAACTTAGCTGGATAATTTATTCTTGGTTGCAATCCTTGATCTTTTGCCTTTCAGAATATTCCAGGCCCTTCTATCTTTTAATGTGGAGGCAGCCAGAACTTGATTGACCCTTACTGTGGCCCCTTGATATTTGAATTGTTTTTTTATAGCTCCTTGCAATATTCTTTCCTTTGTGTGGTAATTCTGCAGCTTAGCCACATTATTCCGTGTTGTTCTTTTTTTTAGGGTCTATTTCAGAAGGGGTTTGATGAATTCTTTCGACGTCTATTTTCCCTTCTATTTCTACTATCTCTGGACAGTTCTCTTTGATGATTTCCTGTAAAATGGAATCTAGGCTCTTTTTTTGGTCATAGTTTTCGGGAAGTCCAATGATGCTTAGATAATCTCTCCTAGATCTATTTTCCAGGTCTATAGATTTTCCCAGTAAGTATTTCACGTTATTCTCCAGCTTTTCTTTTCTTTTTTTTTTTTTTTTTTTGTTTTGTTTTGTTTGACTGATTCTTGGGTTTTCAATGAATCATTCATTTCTATTTGTTCCATCCTGAATTTTAAGGAGTTATTTTCTTCATTCACAGTTTTTAAGTTCTTTTTGTGTATGCCCAATTTCATTTTTAAATGAATTATTTTGCTCTATTGAATTTTTTACATTTCCCTAATTTTTTTTTAGAGAATCATTTTCTTTTTCCAATTCAGAAATCCTATTTTCTTGAGACTTTTTTATCTTTTCCAATTCAGAAATCCTACTTTCTTGAGATTTTTTTATCTTTTCCAATTCAGAAATCGTACTTTCTGTGATTTTTTTAACCTTTTCTAATTCACAAATTTTGATTCCCTGAATCTCCTGTGAATTCTTTATTTTTTCCAACTCAAATTTCAGAACGTTGTTATTCTCTATCATAGCTTCTCTTTCCTTTCCCCATTTTTCTTCAAACTCCCTTAATTTTTTAATAGTCTCTTTTAGGAGAGAGTTATGTGATGGGGGCAGGAATCTTTGACCATTAGGCTGTTATCTGCTGACTCTCTACTGTTAACTTGCTTGGTGTTGGATACCTGCTCTTTCTATGTTTAGAAAGAGTCGATGGTTCTTCTTTGCTTTTTACTCATATTTAAAAAATCTTTTGGGGTCTGTCCTTGTGGTAGGAAATTATTTATTTATTTCTTTATCAGCTTCCTCCCAGACCAGAGGGATGCAGTGGCTCCTGCGCCTGAGCTAAGAGAGAGCTCTGGGAGAGAGTTTCTCACCCCTCCCTGGAAGTGCCTCAGAGGTGATTAGCAGTGCTGTGCTTTGAGTGCACTGTGTGTCCTGGCCACTTCCCTGATGTTTAAGACTGAACAGTAAATGTGACACAAAGCCCAGCCTATGTGTCCCGGTGGGGTGTGCCTATCAGCAGCTGATGTGAAAAGCCCCTGAGCTCAAACTGGAAGTGTCTGCCCAGAAACCATGGTCCCTATTTCAAAGGTTCCTCTTCTCTGGGACTTCCGGGGCTGAGTTCCACAGCCTCCAGCTGAGCAAGGCACTATGTGTTGCCTTGGGCTTTGTCTGCCAGCTTTTCAATCTCTTAACTACCCCCAGGTGAAAGCCCTGGACAGCCTAAGTCGGCCACACCTATAGTGCCAAGATCTGTTGAATCATTTCCACATTGGGGTGGTTCTAGTATCTGGCTTTATATTTTAAAGTGGCTTGATTTCTCTTCTGAATTGCTGTTTTATAAGAAGAGAAGAGCTAACAGCCTGTGCCAGATTCTTCTATCTCAGTGGCTTCTCTGATCCCAGAGCCTTCCCCAGCGAGATCAGCGCAGTATGGTATCACCCAACTGTCTGTGCTGGCCTCTTTTTTTTTTTTTTTTTTTTTTTTTTTTTCCTCCCCTGGTAATCGACCTTTTCTGTTGAAACTCCAGTTTCTCTTCAGCTTGTAAGTCGTGCTTCCAGACCTTGTGGTTTCTATAAGTCCAGCATTATTTTTGAGGCTGATTTAACTAGTTGGTAATGAGGGAAGAAGGGAGCTCACAAAATCGTATGTATCTTCTCTGCCATCTTGGCTCTGCCCAGTCCCCTTATTTTCATCCAAAACACTGTATTTATTTTAAGGCTAGTAGGGGATAGAGGTGACTAGCTTAAGATTATAAAAAGAGATGTCTAAAATTAGAATTTATTTCATTAGGTTTCTTGTCTATGATTTATCTCATAGAGTTTTGTGATCTAGATTGTTTAAATAGTTTATAATGAACTAGTATAACATATGGTCAACTGTACACTGAGTAATGTATTAAAGATATTTTCTTATTAAAAATATAGAATATGTAATTTTTCTCCAAATGGTTATTTAAATGCCATTTTTGCTGTTCATGACAAAAACTAAACACATTTTCCTGCTGTGAACAGCACATCTTATTCCATTGCAAAAAGACAGCAAAATACTGTTTGTTTTCAGGGAGAGTGACCAGTAGTTAGTAATCTACCTCATGGCTGCTGGCCTTTAGAATAGTGAACTGACAAGCTTTTAGAACATTGGCCTTTCAAAGGGCAAATCCCAGGCCGTATTTGAGACCAGAATTGATTATTTGTTTTTTCTTGTTGTTGTTTTTTTTTTTTTTTTTTTTTTTTTCTTGTGCACATGATGGAGGCTACTCATCCATTCCCTGGTGCTTGTGCATCACTCAGAATTTTCAAGGGAAAGAAGGGAACTCATAAACAAATAACACTGGAACAATGATTACAAATAATTCTGATTCAATAATCTGTCTTTTTGTATGCCTTTTATTTCCTATAAAAGAATGCCTACATCTGAGGTTTACAAGAAGCATTCTCAAAAACTAAGATATGCAGAAATGAGTCAATGTTTTCCTTAGCCTTGCAATTGCAAAACTGCTGTAAATGAGATTGTAACAAACTAGTGTGTTATTTATCTTTTTTTCATTATCATCATTATTATTAAATAGTAGCCACTAAAATAATACTTTAAGTTGCAAAGTGCTTTTCTTCCAATCAAACTGTCATCTAGTAGAGTAAATATTAAAACAATTTTATACATGAAGAAGGTGTGGTGTTAAGTAACTTATGTATGATCATTTAATTAGAACATGGTTTCAAGTTTTTAAACAAAATTTAATGCTCTTTTCATTACAGTAACAGGTATCTTCAGGATGATTATGAGATTACATTGAGCAATTTAAAGTTATCCTAATGAGGTAGGTCTTGGTTGCTTTTCTTCAGTAATTTCAGTCATATCTGACTTCAGGACCATAGTTGGGAGTTTTCCTGGCAAAATTCTGAATTACTTTGCCACTCATTTCTCTAGTTTATCTATACAGATGAGAAAATCAAGGCAATAAGGCCAAATAATTTGTTCAGAATACCAGAGAAATAAAAAAATAAGGTGCTCTTTCCCATTTCTTTCACCTGATTATTTCCCAGTATTTTGTCTAGATACCACTCCTGCTAAACTGCTAGATTCTTAAATCCCATGTTCTGACCTGACTTGGCATTTTATAAATAATTCACAGGGGATTATCAAGACTTCTAAATCAGTCTGGACACACTTACTAATAAATGTCTTCCTGATTAAACCAACTATGATCAAAGACCTCTATATTGATGATGTGGTGAATATTTATTTTCAGACTTTTTCTATGTATTGATTAATTTCACTAATATTTTAAACATTTTAAATGTTTTTGGTTTCCATACAAAAATATTTTATATGGAATTACTCTCTGGGAGGGAGAGAAGAATAGCATAGTGGGAGAAATTTTAAAAATCTATCAGTTGATAGTATCTTGATGCATACTGCTTTAAGTTGAATGGAATGATTTCCTGAGCTGATTCTCCACTTTCGCACATGCATTCTATTTTAATTTAATTTGTTTAATTTTTCTCAATGGCATTTTATTTTTTATAAATACACATAAAGACATTAATTTTTATAAGACTGAATCCCAATTTTTTCTCACTCTTTCACTTTTCTCCCCCTTCCCTAAAGAGTAAACAATATGATAAAGATTAAACTTGTACAATCTTTTTTTTTTTTTTTTTTTTGTGTCTGTGTGTGTGACGGAATTGGGGTTAAGTGACTTGCCCAGGGTAGTATTAAGTATCTGAGACCAGACTTGAACTCAGTCCTCCTGACTTCAGGATTTGTATAATCTTTTTAAACATATTTTTTTCTATTTGTTATGTTGTGCAAGAAATGTTAGAACAAAACAGAAAAAAATGGATGAGAAAGAAAAAGGAAACCAAAAAGGTGAAATTACCATTCTTTGATAGTTCTGACTTTGCATGAAGATGACACTTTCCATCTCGTCTTACATAACTGCATTGCTGAGAAAAGTTACATCTATAATAGTTGTTCATGTCATCTTGCTGTTACTGTCATATATGCATTCTTGGAGTCTATACCTGACAAGCTTATGGCATTAGATATTGGGCTAAAGATTAATAATATCCCATAAGAATTCAGACAAAGTATGAAAAAGCTTATCACTAAAAGATTGCTATATGATAAAATATTTGAATATGGAAAAATTTCTAACTAGTCATCTAATCTAATTCCTACATTTTTCATGTGAGAAAACAGAGGTCAAAAGAGATTAATGATTTTGCAAGGTAACAATATATTACAAAATAGGGTTTTGATTTAATCCAGAATTTCTGATCCTGAAGGCATTACAATTTCCACAGCTTCATATTCATGTAAAATTTCTTAATATTAAAATTACTATTAATCTAGAAAATATTTTGACAACAATGTCATTGGTAATAACACAAAAAATTTGTTAAAAGTCATGTGTAAATCCATCGTGTTTTACAGTGACAAAACTTTTATCATTTCATTAAAAACAAATTATTTTGGGGTGGCATAAAATCATTTAAGAAAATTAATTTCTTACATCTTAGGCAATGTTTCAAGAGAAATTGCAAAACTCAGGGCATAGTTAAAATGTTAACATGACTGCTATATTAATAATTATTTATTGTTGGAAAAATTAATATTTTAGACAAATAAATAAAAATATTTTTAACTACAAATTTAAAAATAAAGCTTTTAAACTTTCAAATAAACATTGCTATATTTGTCATTGATCATATACCAAACCAGGATAAGAGCTTCTATAAAATTCCAATAAAATTTAGAAGATAGTTATAAAGGGATTCCTTTTGTGTCCAAGAAAGTGAAAGCAACTTCTTTAATCTTGGTATTACGTTTGGAAGTGACTGAACAACCAGAAGGAAACAATGTGTTCCTTTTACACTATATTCTAACTATATTTTAATTTGTAGTCATTATAATATATGTTACCAAAAAACAATAACAGGAAGTTATATTCAGGCGAATGAACTAATAAATAAAAAAATACATTAGTACTTAATATTTATTTAGGGCTTTAAGATTTTCAAAATTCTCAAAGCAATCCCTTGATTGAATGCTAAATCTTCATTTTATTAATAAGGAAACTGACATTGAAAAAGAGCTAAATAACCAGCCTAGGGTTGTACAGCTAGTAGATGTCTTAGGAAAGATTCAAATTCAGTTCTTTCAAATTTCAAGTTTAGCATTCTTTCCATTGTACACATAGAAATATAAATGGAAAATAATGCTTGCCTGGAAGGAGCATACATTCTAATATGGAGAGAAAGTACATTGTTAGTGGGGACTGGCAAAATGACAGGAAAAGGTAATGATAAATGTTGAAGGGGATGTGGGAAAACTGGGAAACTAATGAATTTTTGGTGGAGTTGTGAAATGACTGAAGGATTCTGGAGAGTAATCAGGACTTATGCTCAAAGGGCTATAAAACTATGTATACTCTTTGACACAGCAGTTCCATTACTGTGTCTGCATCCCAAGGAAATCATAAAGGAGAAAAAATGAACTACATGTGGAAATATGTTTGTAGCAGCTGCTTTTGTGGTAGAAAAGAATTGGAAAAGGAATGCATGCCCATAAATTGGGGAATGGCTGAACAAGTTGTGCACATGAAGGTAATGGAATATTACTGTTGTATAAAATGATGAATGAGTTGATTTTAGAAAGGCCTGGAAAGATTTACATGAATGGATGCTGAGTGAAATAAGCAGAACTACAACAAGAATGTGAGATGATCAACTACGAAAGGGTTGGTTCTTTTCTGTACCTCAGTGATCCAAAACAAATCCTAAGAGACTTTGAATAGAAAATGACATCTGCATTCAGGAAAAGAACTAAGGAAATCACATAAATTTACACATGCTATATTCACTTCTTTTTTCTATTTTTTTTTAAAACTTTTCCTATGGTTTTTCCCTTTTGCAGTGATTTTTCTCTCCCAACACTATCATGGGAGCAAGTGGTTGCTGGCATCTAATTCTGAACAGCAGAATAGATCCCTTCATATGAGAGAATGATAATGATTGAGAGGCAGTTGCATTCTCTGACCTCTCTCCTCTTCCCTCTTGCCTTCAAGTTATTTCCCAAATCACAAGCAACATCCTTATCAGTAAAGGCTGATTTGCAATTCATTGAATTGTGTTATGATTCACACCCATGAGGGTTTTCAGAAAATCAACCTGCCCCTTCACACTTAAGCATGGTTTTTAATGCAACACAATTCATAAAACATTATGTATTTAAAATAAATAAACTTAAAAAAAAAAGGTAGTGATGGCCAGGGAATGATATTTCAGTATGGTGAATTACATATGTGCTGTGGTAACAAGAGATTTTTAGTTTCATGAATCCTTCCAAGGGATAATAGTATTGGAAGAGCAAGAGACATAAGATATTTTTGCATTGGGAGTCAAAATTTGTTAGAGCTGGAGAATTAGATACACTTGCATGAAATAATGAAGAGCAAAATAAAAAGAACCAAGAGAGAATGTATTCAGTAAAAGCAATGTTGTTTAAAAAAGAACTTTGAGCAAAAGTAATTTCAATTATTGCAAATACCTAATTCAACTACAAATATCCTAGCAAGGGAAATACTATCTTTATCCAAAGAAAGAAATGACAAAAAAATATAAATAATCACACACACACACACACACACACACACACACACATACACACACACACACATTTGCGTCTAATGATAGCAATTTCTAGGATTTGGGGGTGGGGGGGCAGAAAAAAGGGAAAAAATTACCTGGTAAATTTATTACATATTTCAAAGAAATATCAACTTGTAAATAATAAATTTAAAGTTTCATGTGTAATGATCTTTTTATTCTATTATGTTATGGAAATGCTTGTTTAATTTCATAAATTAAAAATAAAATATTAAAATTAGATTCATTACAGTGACAATATGATCATATACAATTTACTATGCCTCTCTGAACTTAGGTTTCTGTACCCATTAAATTAGCAGAAATGAGGGAAAGAGAGAAATGGAGGAATTGGCAGTTGTTTAGGGATGGGTTCATTTTCCTTTTGTACTATAGAAAACCACTACATTTTCATTTGTAAAAGAGACAAGGGAGAATCTACACTTTCAGCTCCTGATTGCATTAGAGCAGTAAGCAAAAGAAAAAAAAAAGTAGTGGGGAGATTATCTTAGAAGGATATGTAGTTGATTATTTTTACAATTAGCCATCTAAAATCTTTAAGTGACTTAACTATGTTTTTCTGTACAAGGGATGGAAGCTCTGGGATATTTAATTCTGAGCAATTGAACTATGTTCTCTTAAATTTTGTATTTAATGAGGCTTGTCCACAGATATAAGGGAAATTTTGAATCTCAAAGCTTAATTTATGTTCCTTGAAATCTCAAATCTTTTGGATAGTTATAAATCCCAAAGATTTAGATATGATTATCAGTAAAAGCTATTCTTAGAGTTATGTTATGCTTATTTAATTGACTTCATTGACACACAATAGAGTCTATGGTTTGGTCATTGTGGAATATCTATCAGTGAAAATCATAGCCTCTTATTTATATTATTAATGAATTTATATAGATATTAATAGATATGTGTAATATATATACATATACATATACGTATATGTGTGTATGCATTTATATGTGTATATATGAAATTACTATTCTTTAGTATATCCAATGATAATGCCTTATAAAGTAAATGATGTCACAATTCACTGGAGGCTTACATAGAAAGGAATAATAGTACTGATGAAATTAAGTTAGGGTGAATCTGCCTCATCTGTTTTCAAAATTTCATTCAGATTTTTTTTAGATGTAAGAAATACAGATCATTAAATAGTCACAGAAATTATAAATATCTGTGTCTATATTACATTAAGGGGATATTGTAATAATCAGTTTTTCAATCACTCAAACAACTTTTACTACCACTAGAAAACCCCAGATGGATTTTTTCTGTGTAAATGCTGCTGGGAAACAGCAGTCTGGGAAGTTGTACCAGAATTATTTGTGACTGTATTCATGGGCAGTGTGGAGTGTTTAAGGAGTATCAGCACCTTTGTAGTGAGAGCTTCCAGAGACTTTTTCAAAGTTGCTCTAACTGGCAGCAAACTCTCACCTATAGCTTCAAGAAACTGTAGCATGTGCCATGATCAGATACTTATAAATTATCTTTGTAGGTGGGCTAAACTACGTAGATGAAACTACTGGTGAATTAGGGGGATGTCTGCCTCAACCTCTGGGAGACTCCACCTTCCCTAAGAAAAAGGTAGATGAAAACAAATTATTACACTGTCCATAACTGTGGCTAAAGAAGGCTCTATAGAGTGCTTGGTCAAACCCTGAAAATACCAGTCATTCACTAATCCCAGGTCAGTTGTCCTTCTCTGATATGAGGACCCTAGAACTTTGTGTAACTCTGCCTCATTTAAATTCAACTCATACATAATCTTCTTCAAAAACAAGGTCTGACAACAATAACAACTTTTATATCTGTGTTGGTTCTAACTCCCTCTTCCAGAGAGTATTTCTGAAAAAACTCAGATTTAGATCTTTACCTTGTCTAGATGGAGATGTCTCCTTTACTTTATCCCACTTTTTTACTCCATGGAGAAATTGCTAGTTACTGTTAATATTTATGCACTCTGCATTCCAATCAATCTAGCATTTTTTTTTTCTTTTTCTTTTTTTTTTTCCTGTCTGAAACTAGAGTTTCTTCTTCTTTTGTGTCTATGTACAAGATGCTCCAAATGGCTGAAATTCCACTATATATCTAATAATACTAATTTTTCTTTGTGTCTGAACTGAAACAGCTCCTATTGGAATCTTTCTTAATTCTCATAATTCATAGAATTATGATTGAATTATAGTAAATATTTCTATTTTCATTTGTTTATATGTTTTGAATAACCCAATAACTTTAATAAGAAATTCAGACTTAGGAAAATCCTCCACTTCAAGAGTGGTGTTCAACTAGTATTCAACTAGTACTATTATGCTAAAACTTTGATGTAGAGAAGAGAAAAGCTACTTATCTTTGGAGAGTTAAAAGATCATTTTGCCATAGGCATTTAACTCAATTGTAGAACCCTGAATTCCTTGATATTTAAGGACCTTGTCTAACTTTAATGAGCAGCATGGTTCACTTTTGACATATTCTGTACAAATGGATGTCTGATTTCTTTCTGTATACCTCTGCTGAAAGGGAAGTCAGCCTATTTGTTTTTATGTAATTCTAAATATGAGAATTTTCTCCTTTACTTTACCTCTCCATCTGTGTTCCTGTTTCTGTATTTTTATGACAATCAGAAGAAATTTAAATCTTCTTTTACATATGAAAAAAATTAAATACTAAAAATTGTAGTCAGCCAGTCAATCAATAAGCATTTATTATACACCCACTGCATGACAGGCTTTGTGATAAGTATAGTCATCCACTAAATTTTATTTTTATAGGCTAAGTGTTACTAGTTCCCAGAACTTAATATAACATTGAAGACATTTTCTGACAACATACTGCAAGACTGTCACTTTCTTTGTTCTGTCATGTATGCTTCTATTAATTCAAAGATTTCATTAGATGATCATACCGTTAAGCTTGTCATCACCCAAAAAATACTCTATTTCAATGATCATATGCTTCAAAAGTCCTTTATCTTAACATTCTTGTGTAATTCTTTCCTCCAGCTTTATGATCCTTAGTGCTCTTCTTATTCTTTATCATGTATTATAATTTTTCCAACCCTCAGGTTTTCTCAAAACCATCATCCCCAAATTTGCTACATTATCAATTCTTCATTTTTTCAGTACCTTGATGAATCCTTTCAACTCAACATTTTCTTAAATGCTCAAGATTTTTTTAGTCTTTCTTTCTTCCTTTTTTCTGTTGACTGCATTTTCTTTGATAACTCTCTCCCTCCCTCCCTCTCTCTCTCTCTCTCTCTCTCTCTCTCTCTCTCTCTCTCTCTCTCTCTCTCTCTCTCTCTCTCTCTCTCTCTCTTTTTCTCTCTCCCAATACAATGAACTAATCTACTTGCTTTCCTCCCTTTACCCAAACTAACAAATGAGCTATGAATAATTTTCTTTTCTGTTCTGCTTTCCTTACTTTCAGACTTTGGACTCCACTCCAGTAGTGACCATTCTAATTCAGAAATTCCCTTTGACACAAGAAGTTTCAAAAAGAGAACTCAAGATTCATCAAGGTGAAAAGACTGTCTCCAAAGCTTTACATATAAAAAGTTAGATTACTGTTTGATCATCTATAATCATGGAATAAATGGAGCAGGAATGATGTCACAAAGTAACCATGGCATGATTTTTTTAAATCAAAATGATCTACTTTTCTGGGTCACTGATCAATAAGATGGTCAACTAAATAGATTTTCTAATATCCAAAAGTCTCTCTAAAATTTCATACACACACACACACACACACACACACACACACATATATATACACACACACACACACACACACACACACATATATATATATATATATATATATATATATATATATACAAAAATATGCCTCAAAGAAACTTAATATCTCCATGATCCAGGCCACTCAGAATCCAAAAGAATGTAAAAGAGAAAAAAAATAGTCATTATTAATTAATGAAATCCAAACTAGACAAGGCAGATTAGAGTTGCCAGACAGAGTGCTAAGTACTGTTGCTACACAGATAGAAAACTAAGGAACAGAGGGCATGTGATAGAACAGAAGGATAGAATAACATCTCTGTTTAGTGTTAAGAAGATTGATGTGACATTCCAACAAGACTGAGAGAAAAAACTTTACATCCAGTTAGAAATAGTTCTGCCCACCCAAATGTCATTTGAAGAAGAGATCCAAGAGAGCTAACTGTGAATTGCTTAACTTAGAATAAGGTTAAGACCATTTGAGATCCAGGCCAGATGGAAACCACCATCAGAAAGAAGGAAGTCAGAGCATGAACAATAGACTGAAAATAAGGCAAAAAAAAAGACAAAAATTACCAAAGATATTAGAAAGAAGAAAACTAAATGACCTTTTACAAAATCAGCTACATTAACAAGAAAAAACATTAACAATTCTAGGAAATATTATCTCCTAATCTAGAAAATTAGTATAACCATGTTTTTTTCCTGAGGCAATTGGGGTTAAGTGATTTGCCCAGTGTCCCACATCTAGGAAGTGTTAAGTGTCTGAGGCCAAATTTGAACTCAGGTCCTCCTGACTTCAGGACTGGTGCTCTATCCACTATGCCATCTAGCTGCCCCTATAACCATCTTTTAATAACTATTATAAAATGAAGGAAAGTAACCCAACATTTGATGGCATAGAATATCTTTGGAATATAAAAGCAAAGAACTAAAACATATTCTTCCTGTCAAAACTAGAAATTAATATTATGAAAAAAGGTTTTATGTCCAGCATGGCTTAAATAATTGACAAAATAGAAAAATTTGTCTCTATGTCTCAAAAAAAAAGAAAGAAAAAGACTATTGATTTGAATGCAAATACATAGATACTGAGAACAATCTAGAAAAGAAGCAAAAAGCAAAAAAAAAGTTTTCTATTCAAGGAAAATATATTGATCTTCAAGATAGAATATGTAGAAATAACGAAGCTTAAAAAACCTAAGTCAAAAAAAATTGGACCATGTAAGACAAAATACAAGAAAACTAAAGAGAAAATCTGAACACAGAAAACAAAGTAACAACTAAAAACAATCCATGAAGAAAAAAAGCTGAAAAATTTAAGATACATAGTGATTAAATTTAATCATTCAATTATGAAAAAATATTCAAGTAATCAGAAGAAAATAATGAAAAAAACTGAATACAAAGAAAAGATAATTTAAATAATACCAATCTATATAGCACTTACAAGAAAATTCAGAAGGGAATTAAATGATCTGTTCTGAAAAGCAAGAAAATTCAGGATTCAGCCTAGGATGAGCTAAATTTACAACTCTGAGTTAAACTACAAATGGTTAAAAACAGTTGTTCATTAAAGTGGCATTTGAAACACAAAATACTAAAAAAAAGTAAACACATGATGTTTACTAGTTTCTTCTAATGCTTTATGTCTGAGATCACCTTCCATTTATACTCCATTCATCTTATATGTATATGTTTGCATACTGTCTCACCCATTGGAATGTGATGTCCTTGAGATCAGGGATTATGTTTTTGTATTTTCAGTTTAGCTCAGATCTTTGAACCTTAGAAATATGTAACAAATGTTGGTTATTGATTGTCTAACTGACATTGCTCTTTTGATCCATATTGAGTTTATAATCCATTAAATGGTTTTATTC
Organism: Sminthopsis crassicaudata; assembly: GCF_048593235.1. Lineage (NCBI taxonomy): Eukaryota > Metazoa > Chordata > Mammalia > Dasyuromorphia > Dasyuridae > Sminthopsis > Sminthopsis crassicaudata. The sequence goes on along the minus strand of NC_133618.1, from coordinate 73,710,452 downwards.
ATGAGTATAATTCTCAAGCTACTCATTTCACACTTCAGGATATATCCATTTTTTTTAAAATCCAGTGTAGTATTTTATATTTATTTACATAATTTTCATCCTTTTTAATTATTTTTGGGACCACTTTCTGTCCTCTAACTTATCTTTACCACCAACTTGATAATTACAACATGCATGTGAAAGTGTTCAGGTAAATGGTTAAAAACTGGCTTTATAAAAAAATGTATATATATATATATGTATATATACGTATATATATATATATATGTGTATATATATATATATACATATATATATATATGTATATATATATATATATACACACACATATATATATATATACATGATACATTTTGGAGATGAGTATTTCAGAACTTTATAATTTATTAAACCAATTAACATATATGTTGCCTATTATTTCAACCTTATGAGCAGTTTCTTGGTCTTAAGCTTTTCATTCCAATGATTTTAATCTCTATCCTGAACTTTATGATACCAGAAAATTTATAAGGATGAAAATATGATATATTAGCATCTCACTACCCAAACTTGTAACAACCTTGATCAGAATAAATACAAGTTAAGACAAATACATTGCCAAGGAAAGTAAAGTATTTGATGATGTTTCCTTAAAATCAGTGTGATTTTGATAGAAGAATTCGGGTTGCCTAAACTTTTAAGGCAAAAAAGTTGGAAAGAGTCAGAGAAAGACAAAGAGGCATGGCAACAAAAGGTCAGGATTCTCCCTATGCTTTGCTGCTCAGGCATAAGTACAAAAATTTAGCATTCCTCTACTAACTCAAAAAATTGTTAGCAAATGTATTGATCGTTGGCTTTGTGGTATGGGGTAGAGGTAGGGGTAAAATAAGATATAGAAAGTAGCTGAATTGATAGGGATGGTTCTGAGATTATTGTGCCTGTTCTTGCTATCCTATTTCCCATTGCATCTGCAACCCTTGAAATAATTATGGTGTCTATGATGTTTTAAAAACTAGTCATGGGTTTTCTATACATATTCATCTTGTTTTCTTTCATAAAGAGATGGAAACAATAGAAATAATACACTAAAATTGTAGGTTAGTTCTTTTCCCTGGGTTGGGAAATGAGATAAATTCCAGAACACAGATTGTTTTTATTTGGTTTGTTTTTATCTTTGAAAGAAAATATTTAGAAAAAGAGAAGGCTAATCTTTAGGAAAATAAACCTTTTATCTTCATCTCATTTACCAGTTATAAGTATTCTTTAATATTTTTTCTCAAAATGACCAAATACCTTTTGGTGTTATCCAAAATATTTTTAACTAGCCTAAATTTATTTGCATATTTAGTGACTTGTACATTACTCTTTTAAAAGCCTACTCTTTTACACATTTATTCCATAGGTTCCAACACTGTCAGGAAGAATACCTTGAATGATTTTTTGAATGACGTTTTGCTTTTTCTTTTCTCTGAAATCCATGTTGTTACTCTATAAGGCTATCTTTAAATTCTGATCCCTACCTCCCCCAAAATCAGCTCTTTTGTCAGGTTACCAGAATTTGATCAAATGGCATGTGAAAATTAAAGAAAATCAAGCAAGATAATTTATTGATGAGTTAATCATTCTTTAATAAGTTCAGCAGGTTATTAATAAAAGGATTGTCATTGGTCATCTCTATTAGATCAGACAATTATAATGTTAAAGCTCATAGTTTATATAAAGACATTCAAGGGGATCTGGGTGCCATCAATGACCCTTGGATAGAGAAATTGTGTCTACATACAGACAACTCCCTGCCTTGGATGATCTAGAAGAAAGGATCTGTCTCCACCCAAACTTGAGGAGAACACTATGGGCTTCTTCAACTTAGACCAAAATCCTTGTAAGTTTGGTGAGATCTGGCCTACATGGGGAAGACTCAATTCATTCTCATTATCAGTAATGTCCTGTAAGTGACAGAGTTTTTTAATCAGAAATTTAGAAGAAGGAAAGAGCTCTGAATTTCTCTAAGACTAGTTATTAACAATCCTTTCATAGATTGATCTTATATCTCTGTGAGGTATACTATTTCATATTATTTCATGTTATTATTTCAGAGCACCTTCATTACTTAACCAATCAACTAGCTCATTTTTTTTTCAGTCTGCTCTTTGCCTTTTACTGGGCTTTCATAGTTCTGTCTTCTAAACAAAAGGTTTCTTTATATATGTGATTATTAAATTATTTTCATGAACTTTTTGAATGAGCCTTTGTTTTTTATTGAATCACATATACTTGATCTCTAGCTTATCAAGTTCCCTAAGCTGTCTCCTACTTTCATCACTACCTTCCCCAAAGACTTTGATTTAAGAAGGATATTCCTGTTCTCCCTGTTTATCTTTCTGCCTTATCTTTTTTTCAGAAAATCATTTCATATTTTTATTAAAATATTTCCAAAATTTTGTATCATGGTACCTTGTAACTTCTTCTGATACATAAAAAGACCTCTCACTAAAATTAAGATAACCAAACTTGTCCAAGAAAGAAATATATCTTTGCTATAGGCTTATGTCATCTTTTTCTTTTGCCTGATCTACATGTTTCAATAAATCAATGACAGAAGAAAATAAGACTTTGCAGAGAAATGCATAGAGTGATAATTTTTTCATAATACAGGGGAAAATTACAAATAACTATGCCTACGCTAAAGCAGAATGACTAAAGAAACAATAAATTCTGCTTCACTCTAATGCTCTCCAAAAGATAATATGATAATCAATTATAAAAGTTGTTGTAGGAAGAACCCCTCTTTATGTATGACTTAAATTATTTCAGGTCTCTTCCAAAATTTGAACTTCTTAAACCTTTTTATTATAGTCTATACTATCCTTATATTTAAAGGCATTGTGAGTTGAAGTAAGAGTTGAATTGATAAAAAATAAAAAGAGGAATGAAACTATGGATAGCACAGAAAGAGAAAGATTGAGTTATTGATGGACTTGAACATGAAAAGGAATGAAAACCATCTGACAGTCAGTTAAGAGAAAGGGTGGGTAATATTTTAGAAAATCATTGCACTCTTCTGAATCAGAGATCTTCTACAACCATTTTGCATTAACAGGGAAGCAGAAACACTTATTAGACATACAATGAGTGAAAGCAGAGAATGAAATGCAGGGGTTGGGAATGAAAGGGTAGAGATGGGTAGGGAGTAGATTTCCTTTTGGAGCTAGAACTAGAGGGGACAATGCCCATAAATTCCCCAGTGTGGTTACAGTCCTTAACAATCCATCAAATACAAAGATGACATTTCTGAGTTTTGCAAATATTGTGGGTTGTCAAGGACATTTTACTCTTCTTTTTTCAGTTTCCACTTAACTCATATACTCTGTTAAGGAAGAAGGAAGATACGCTTTTGTAAAGTTAAATTGTTAAACTAGACACATAGAACTATTTCAGTAACTCATCAATGTTATCTGATTGAGACTATATTGAATTAAATGGAATTCAAGAAATTATGACTACTATGTGAGAAAAATGCTCATTGTCACAATCCAATCTTTTAAAATTCTTTTTTTAAATCACCTTTCTATTGTTGACAGACCCTTTAAGAATTCTGGGGTTAAAAAATAGAATAAATTTGTTGGTTGCAGAATTTCAAGGAATCTGTTTCTTTTATCTCCAAAAATCCATTCATCTATTCATTTTATCTCCAATAATCTATTCACCTATTTCTTATAGATGCCAATCCCTCTACATGTATTAAACAGACTATATGCATAATTCATTGCACTTAGAGAATAGGAGATAATGTTTTGGTCTTCTTAAGGTAACTAAATATTTAGTGATTCTCTTTGTCCAAAACATAATTTTGCTCTAAAGAATATAGAAAGTTCAATGGAAAAAAGTTACATTTCCTTTGAATTAAAATAAAATGCTAATTCAGAAAAAAAAGATGAATCATTTTATGGTGTACCAATAAGCTTTTGATAAAGCATTTGTTCTATTCTATCAGATTAATTGGAAGTCAACTAAACCATTTTAAAGACATACAAAAGCCCACAGTACCCTTAGGAATAAATGAGTGTTCTGCGAGTAATTTTAAGGGCATAATTTGGCTAATAGAATGTTCTCTGTCTCTCTTTTCCTCCTTCTCCTGTTCATGTGTCAGTGATAATGAAGTTGGTCTTACATTTAAATAGAACCCTTTTTTTGGAGCCAAGGAATTTGTAAGTACATTACAAGCCTAATAGTGTGATATGTACACTCTACCAAGGGTACACTCCATCCACCACTGACAGCCACCCACAAAACTGTTGCTTCTGATCTGTAAAGCTATAAAAATGTGATGCAGCTACATTGTGCCCCAGAGAGCAAATTTCTTTCTTCTGCAGGAAAAAGAAAACTAGGGAGCTGGCACTGAATCTCATTATCAGAGTAGGAATATAGGTAGTATACAGAAGTGAATGATATTATTTGTAGTCAGATTGGTTTACAACTGGTATCATCTCAAAAGACTTTGGAATTGGCAGTGTTTCAATAGAACATTTTTATAGACAACTCCAAGAAAATCTTTCTCAGCTAACTAGAAGTTAAATAATTTGTCCTTTTATTCTTTGCACTTTATCCCACCCCAAACCTCAAATCTTTTAACTTGACTTAGCGATTCTCATTCTTCAGCTTAAATAAAATGAAAACAAAAGCAGGAAAAGTGAAATACCCAGAACCAAATAGCTAATTATCAGTATAACCAAGACTGAAAGATGTGTCTAGTAATTGGTAAGATATTTGCTTTTAGTGCTCCACCAAAAAGTGTACTAGGTGGCAGCCAATATTAAGAAGAGCAAGAAATAAAGAAAGGGAATAAAAAAAGAGAAAAAAAATCCTACAGAAGACTAGTTATGAATTGATTTCTTTGTTTAATTGTTTAGCTAACCTTTTAATCCTTAAAATAGAGAAAAGGAAGCATATGTTTCCTATGCCGTGATACTGTCAAAAAAACTAATATGAGTAAATGTTGTGCTATAATTAGGGTTAAAATTAGTTTATATAATGGAATAAGTGGCTAAAAAGAAATGTGATTAGAGTTAGTTGGAAGGTAAGGGGATACAGTCATCATGATAAATACCAAAAGTTTAGTGGAAATGGGCTTTTAGAGAGATGAAATAATTTGGCAAAAGGCACACATAGATTATTCTTGTTATAAGATGTCACAGAAATAATCACATCTGATCTCTATTTAAAGTCAAGATCTTTGAACTCCAGGTTCCTAATATGTGCAATGAGGGAATTCAATGAAGTGATATCTGTGGGGAATTGTGACAAAATAATTATGATGACAATTTAAATGTATATAATTTTTAAAGTATACGAAGTGCTTTATATAAATTATCTTATTTGATAATAACATTTGCATTGTGTTGGCTCAAATGAGATGATGTATGCAAAACAGTTAGCTAAATGGCATAATGCATTAGTTATAATTATTAAATGAAATAGAGCCTTTATATGGTTTATCAGTCAAAATAGTATTTACATGTAATTAATTAATTAGTTTCCATTATTACCAAGTTCAAATTTTATCTCTAATATCAACTAGATTTGTCATCTTTATCAAGCTATTTAATCTCATTGCAGTTCAGTTTCTATGCATTAAACCTGAGAATAATTCCTGTATTATCTACCTCACAGGATTGCTGTGAAAATAAAATGGAATAATATGTGTAAAATGATTTGTAAACCATGTAAATCCAGTCATATAAACATAATTTATAAATTTTAGCATTACTGTTATTTTATCCAATGTCTTAAACTGTGATAGATTCTAGTTTACTGAGTTACTTGAGATGAACATGAAGCTTTATGCTAATACATGAACTGATTTTAAAATAGTAACTCATACTAATATTTCTGCTTTTTGGAGCTAATGTAAAACTTTTGTGGTGAACATTTGATAGCTTTAATGTGACTTAAAAGAACAGAACTCATTGCAAAAATAATCAGCTGAAATTAGATTTTGACTATTGCTATTTGGAAGGACATAGGAATCAAAAATATTGTAACAATATTCACTGTTACATATCACTGTATTATATCACTATTTCCTTAACCATATATTTCTTCCTTCTTCTTCCAAAAGATATTAATTGGGGGTCCACAATGTTCAACATTTAAAAAGAAATTCTTAAGAATAAACTGATATGTATGTCATAGTTAATGGTCTGAAGGAACTTAAGTTCCATAGGTGATACGAGTGCTCACACAAATTAGTGAATATATCATATTTAAGTTCACTATTTCTCTACAATATCACAGATTGCAAACTATCCATGCCATGACTATTATCCATATAATATCAAAAGTTCTCTATAACATTTCTAATCAAAGTTCTAGAGGTTTGCTTTGATTTCTCCTATGAGTGTAAATGGGATACTGTGACTGGCCACCTGTCACCATTTGATCTTATCACATGACTAACTTTTCTTCCTTTCATACAATTCCTCCACAGCATATTTTACTCTTATAATTTGGAGTTCCTCATAAGTTAAATGCTATATTCTTCTAATGACCTCTAATAAATAATTCTATTAGCTCTCTTGTGATGTGGTTAGTTTTCTGGAAGTCTTTGGACCACCCTTTGTTTCAGCAGAGTAAGAACAGCCAGGGATATAGTCCAAAGTCTTTATTATCTCCTTCACAGTCTTGTCTCCTTGCCTGAGACCCATGCCAGCTTTCTGGAGGTCCTCCAGAATGTGTCTTGTTTTCTGCTGGGGATGCAGGAGGACCACCACAACGGTCTCTGTATTGAAGTCTCCCTTAGTCTGGGAGCTTGTGCTCCAGCTTCTAGTCTTCTGTCTTCCCCGTGTCTGTTCCAGTCCCTTCTAGGTCTGACTCTGGCCTCTTAAATACTCTATTACAATTAAATCCATTCATCATACTGAGTATAAGCCAAACGTTATATCATTAGGGAATCATTATTTGTTGTAAGATTAATTCAGTCATACTGAACAAGAGAACTATTAATCACCATACTAAACTAGATAATCATTGTATTATCAATTCCATTGAGTTAATACATTATAAGAATCCTTGTTTCAAGTACAGAGTTCTGGCCCATTACACTCTCTGATAATAATCTTTAGTTTTTTGTAGACATGGTCCTTGCAGTCATATAGCAACACCAGAAAATTTATGTATTAAAAAGTAGATTATTCCTCTCATGAAAATATTAATCCAAAATGTTTCTTCCTCTGCAGCTCTAGGCCCAAGCTATCATAAAAGTTCTAAATTATAACTATGAGAATGCATATTGAGTTTTCTGTCCATTTGATCACTCCCATTTTTCAACAATAAACATCAATTTGACAGTAAAAAAATATATAGTGTAGTATTTTCTGGCTGGAGTGAACATGAAACTCTTGCAGGAGATAGCACTTGCACTGGACAGTTAGGTTCAATAGAAATTAAAAGGGCAGAAATTCCATAAAGTGTAGACAAGTGATTGAATAAACACAAAAGCATAGAGACAGAATTGTATAGAATTATATTTACAGAATAACAGGTCCTATTTGGGTAGAAGGGGGATTCTAGACACTTCTTTTCTTAAACCTTCTAAATCTCCTTTCTTCTCCACTTTACTTAAAGGCCTTGATAAATCCTTTACTGGATAAATAGAAATGAATTCTTTATGAGATCTCTTTTCTTTTTTTTCTCTTCAAAATTCTTCTTTCTTTGAATATGTTGTATTGATGTATACCTTTTCTTAACCAAAGCAGTTCCTCTAAACCAGGGGTTCTCAAACTATGTCCCGCGGGCCACATGTGGCCCACTGAGGATATTTATGTGCCAGCCAGGTTATGGCAAACGGGCTGAGGGGCAGAGACAGAGTGTGAGTTCTTGTTCTTACTATAGTCCAGCCATACAAAAGTCTGAGGGACTGTGAACTGGCCCCCTATCTTAAAAGTTTGAGGACCACTGCTACGCATATTCTTGGTACAAAGTTCTCATAACTGTTCTATAAGATTCTCTGCAACCACACACACACAGCCCAATCTCAATCTGCACATTCCTTTGCTGGTGCCTTCAAACATGCTAAACTTTTTCACATTAATTAAAAAGAAAAACCAAACCAAAAAAAATTTTAGTTTTCTATTTCACATATATCTAGTATGATATATTATAATCACTTTAGTTTGATATAATAATATAATCACTCTAGATTTGCTTATACTCAGTATACAGTAATGATGTAATTGTAATAGGGTATTTAAACTGGGTCCAAAGTCAGACTCAGAGAGAGACTGGTTGAGACTGGAAAACTGTCAGACTTCACAGATTGTGAAGACAATAAAGACTTATTCCTGACTGTCCTCGTGGTGAGACCAAGGCCCTTCCTGAGAATCTCCAGAAAGCTAGCCTGAACATGACAACTGATAAAATAAATCAGCAAGTGATAGAGAAATTCTATTTAAAAAGAGTATTGACAAGGTCAGCTAGGTGGCACAGTGGGTAGAGCATCAGCCTTGAATTCAGGAGGACCCAAGTTCAAATCTGGTCTCAGACACTTAACACTGCCTAGCTGTGTGACCCTGGGCAAGTCACTTAACCCCAGCCTCAGAAAATAAATAAATAAATAAATTTTAAAAACAAATGACTGTTGACAATAAATAAATAAATTTTAAAAACAAATGACTGTTGACAAAATAAAATATTTGGGAGTCTACCTGCCAAGACAAATCCAAGAAGTATATGAATACAATTAAGAAACACTTTTTTACACAAATAAAATCAGATCTAAACAACTGAAAATTATCAGTTTGTTCATGGCTAGATTGAGCTAATATAATACAAATGACAATTTTGCATCAATTGGTCTACTTGTTCATTTCCATACCACTCTAGGCCCTTTGACTCTTGAAAATGGTATTGCAGATCCTCTGATCCTTTATTGCGGGAGCTGCCAGATCCTAGATAATCCTGACTATTGCCCCTTTATAATTTAATTGTCTGACAGTTTGCAGTACTCTTAGAGTTTCACAACAATGTTCCTTAGAATTTTCCTTGTGGGATCTCACTCCTGAAGTGATTAATGGATTCTTTCAATTAGTATTTTTCCTCTGTTTTTAGAATATTGGGGAAGTTTTCCTTAATAACATGTTGTATAATGCCATCCAGGATCTCTTTTTGACCATGACCTTCAAGTAAGCCAATGATGTTTAACTTGTCTCTTCTGGATCCATTTTCCTCCATTTGGCCTGCTTTTTCCAATGAAGAATATTATATTTTCTTCCATTTTTTCATTCTTTTTAATTTGTTTGACTAATTCTTGCTCCCTCATAAAGTCATTAGCTTCTATTTGTCCAGTTCTAGTTTTTTTTTTTTTTTTTTTTTTTTTTTTTTTTTTTTTTTTTAACGTGTCATTTTGTTCAATTAGCTTTTATATCTCTTTTTCCATTTGGATAATTCTATTGTTTAAGGAATTTGTTTTCTTCAGGCAATTTTTTTTTTCCTTCCTTTTCCAAGTTGTTGCCTCTCTCATGCATAACTTTCATTTCCTTTCTCATTTTTTCTTTTACCTCTCTTATTTACTTTTTAAAGTCCTTCCAAAGCACTTCCAAGAAGCCTCTTTTGGCTTCAGACTAATTTGTATCACTATGAGATTTCTTCTGTGGATATCCTGTTTTTGTCTGAGTTTGTGTTTTGGTTTGCCCTGTCACCATAGTAACTTTCTATGGTCAAGATTCTTTGCTGTTTCTTAATCATTTTCTTTCCTTTTATTTTGGTATTTTCATATATGTATATGTATATATACATACATATATATATGTATACATAACTAACTTTATATATATATATATATATATATATATATATATAAATAAAGTTAGAGGAGTACAGGGAATACTGTCCCAAGGTTTCTGGAGAGCTCCAAGCCATTGCTTTGAGCACAGGGTCTCCTTGTGTTTGCAGGGGTAGCTTTGCCTGCTCTGTTAGGAAACACCCTGGCTTCCCAGAGTTTGGCTTCTGAGATGGCATTGGAAGCTGTCCCACTGATCTGTTCCTCTACTGAAATAGGATCAAGAGTCTCTGTTGTTGATTTGCTGTGAATAAGACTCTTTCACTGGCTTTCCCAGGCTCTATCTGACCTGGGATGAACACCCTTTTCAACTCCAGTGAGACTGATCTTTCTTGAAGCTTTTTCAGTGTATCTTTAGCTGGAGAGGGGTTTTATTCTATCAAACTCTTATTTAGAAGCTTGATTTCATGGGGTTTTGAAGACCTGAGAGAACTAAAGCAAATTCCTGACTTTATTCCACAATCCTGTCTCCACCTGCATTTCTCTAGACTTATCTCTCCTGCATTTCTTTAAAAAAAAAACTTTTAGAAAAAAAAAAAAGTTACTAACTTTATTGCCTCTACTTCTTTTTCTATCTCATTAATTCCTGAACCCTTTAAAATCTGACTTCTGAATCATCTTTCAATTCAAACTTCTCTCCAAAGATGTAAATAAGCATTTACTGACAGACAATGCAATTTTCTCAATCTTTAACCATTTTATTTAAAGTGGTTCATTTGAAAATTTTGATTCTATTTGGATAATTTCTTTTCTCATGTTTTCTGTACCAAAACTCTCACCTAGTTATCAACTGACTTGTTTGACCACTCTGTATAAGTCTTTAATTTAATTTTTCTTCCATAAATGACCCTTCAATCTGGGTATGTTCTACTTTGCGCTTCTTTTCTCCTTTCTCTTCATTTCTCAATCACTGACCTTATTTTGCCCCAGAGTTTTAATTGTTATCTCTACGAATATGTCTCCCAGACATGCATATCTAGTTGCTATATCTCCCTTGAATTGTTGTACTTTATTAGTGTAGTGAAATTCTGCACTTATTCTACAAGAACAAGTTTAGGTAATTTTGTAATTCAGAAATCTCAGTATCCCTAGGGAATTAGTGATATTTCAATGGTTCAAACATCTAGTACAATGTGTTCTGAACACAAGTCATACATGATAAATGTCCACATTTCATTTAACCAATTCACCATGACATACTTCAAAAGGAGATATGTACTTCACAGATAATACAACAATAGAAAGATAAGTGTTTCTCCAAATAATTTTTGCCCTTGGGGAAATTGGTCTCAAACTTAACATAATATAACATTGGTATCCACAAATTCATTTCCAAATTCAGTTTTCAGCTTTTTTGGACTAGCCACACCTGTTGAGACTTTATTTTGCTCCTGATCTGTGGCTTCTAGCATGTTTGTTGTTGTTGTTGTTGCTGTTGTTGTTTGTTTCGTTTTGTTTTTGTTTTTTGTTTTTGTTTTTTCCCATGAACTCTTGCTCCTATATTCTACTGGCTCAGTCCCTTGTTGGCCTTTATAATGTTATAAGTTAAGCACACACACACACACACACACACACACACACACACACACACACACACACACAAAGAGAAAGAGATAAAGAGATCCTGGCTAAATATTACACCTCTATTCTATTTCAGTGTTCAATTCACAGACCATTTTTAATCATATAGTTAACAAATCAGTTATAGTTCTAACTTGGTTATCAGTTCTAACTTGGTTAACAAGGAACTTCCATTTCTCCCTATCATGCTATTTTCCATATGAGGATTATATCAATCCTATTGTATCAGGGAAGGATGGAAAAAGACAGGCAAAATAATAATTTATATTGCACTGAATATTTACCAGTCACTATGGTATCATATAACATTTCCATTTGATTTTACAATACCCTGTCAGGTAGCTGCAATTATTATTCCATTTTAGCATTGAGAAAAATAAGACAAAGAGAGGCTAAGTGAATTGCCCAGTATCACAGAGCTAATAAGTTTCCTAGGCCAGATTTGACTTCAATTCTTTCAGACTACAGGCTCAGTATTCTATCTACTGTATCATCTAGCAGCCTTAATCGATAACCAATTTACATCATTAATATTTATTCCAAAGTGAATGTCTCAGAGATATCACAAACTCAGTATGTGAAAAACTGAATTCATTATCTTCCCTGATTATTCCCTCTTCTAAACTTCAAGTTTTTGTTTGAATACTCCTAGATACCCAACAATTATCTTTGAAACCTTATTCTCCTTCACCTACATATTTAATCAGTTTCCACATTTTTATTAGCTTTTCTCTTATATATTTCCTTATATGTTCATATGCTCACCATTTTAGTTCAGGCCTTTATCATTCAGAATCTGGATATTTCACACACACACACACACACACACACACACACACACACACACACACAGAGAGAGTTTTTGTTTGTCCTTTATTTTTAAAAAAGGACCAATGGCTTCCAGGTTGGTCTCCTTGCCTCAAATATATTTTGGGAAAAGATAGCAGGAAGACATGTCACAAAAAGAAGTTCTCTTATCCCTCTTGATTTTACCACACAATTTAATAACTGGCTCTCTCCTGGAGAAATCTATTAGGAATAATTGACTGCTCACACAGTTTGGGTGAGATAGAAGAGATCAAATCCAATATTGTGATGAAGAACTACATCTCCTGTGTGCCTTCAAATTTTATTATATTGCAGATCCTTTACATTTATAATTTGACTTATCAATGCAACATAAACATTATTTGTCCTCATCATTTCCTTCCACTTAGGAAATCTGAGGAATATTATATCTCTCATCAATTCTGCAGCTGAATATCCTATTTTCTATTGCTCCCTCTCTCCAATTGGAATACGATCTCCTTTAGAACTTTGTTTTATCACCAGTACTTAGGACAGTTTTTGGAAGAAAGTAAAGAATTAAATATTATCCATTAATTTTTTATTCATTAAAATCTCTTTTTCCTTCAATCCTTCTTTGACCAAGCTACCATAATAAAGATCCTTAAGGAAAATCTATCTCATAGCCCTCTTCAGAAAACTGCAACACTATTGCCTCTGGGATAAAATATAAACCTCTCTGTTTAACTTTTATATTCCTACACAATCTTCCATTATTAACCTCATTATATGGTTTTACAAGTGCACTGACAATGGCTTAGTATCTCCATTTTTTTTTTCTACATTCCTTCCAATATTTGTCATTTTCTTTCTGCCACATCCTTTATTTTTTAAAAGGCACTATTCTCTTGTCTCCATTTCATGTATTTCCTTACTTCCTTTAAGACTCAGATCAAGTATCTTCTTCTAAATAAAACCTTTTTTAAATCATCCAAATACTAGTATCCTGGTTCAATAAATGGATTTCTATTTATTTTGTATTCATTTAAGAATGTGCTGTCTTTCCCAATATTCTAGTTCTATAGAATAAGGTTATTTTTTGGGGAAGAGAAGAAAATGTATTCAATCACCAGCACTTTGCAAGGCACCTAGAATACAATAGGTATCAATAAAGGCATTAATTGAACGGGAAATTTTTAATTGTTCTTTTAATTGTTTAATTGTTCTGTAGATTTTAAATTTTGGTGGCAAAAATTGATTCTAAATTACTAATTTCTGAAAAATGTTTATAATACTTTGGTTTATAATTTTAAATGAGTCTCTCCTTAGAAATATCTTCTAATTCTTATATGCTTCACTCCAGTTTTATATATTTTATTTCAAATAAATATTTTATTATATTGTAAATTAAATATTGCTTAATTCAAGGGGGAAATGATTGGGTTTTTTAAATACGGCATGTACCTTGTCATAGGTTTTTCTTTTCCTTTTAATTTTGTAGTAAATATTCTGAAAACTCTAAGGTCCCATAAAAAATCTTTAGCTAATGTGACAGAAAGAATAAAGAAAAAAAAAAAAGTAAGTGCAGATAAAGGAAGACAAAAATGATAGAAAAAAGAATTACATTAAAGGGGAAAAGAAAAACCAATACAAAAAGGGAAAAGAAAAAAAAAATGTTGCTCTCCCCCCCACACACACACACAATTTCCTTTAGAGTCCAAAATAATTCAACATTGTGGAAATGTTCATTTTATATTCTTTATGGAATTATCTGACTGGCATGTTGCCAGTTTTTTAACCTAAATGTCTCTGGCTCCATATTAATGTAGATGGACTGAGAAATATTTTCTTAGTGTACTTTGCCTAGATGCCTTTACATAGTCTGTATGAACTTCACCTAGAAATGTGTGTTCCATTAGTATTTCAACATTAATTTTAAAGAAAAGGAAAAAAGAAACAGACTAAAATTCAGACATAATCATGTTTTTTTTTTTTTTTTTTTTTTCAATCTCACAGTCCTGTATCTTATATGCTCAGTTCTGTTTAATGGTTATATGTTAGTACTTTGCCACTAGAAGGAGCTAGAGTAATGATATTAAATGAACTCTGCAGTAACTGGGTAGCAATATGGTTAAACTTCTCATAGAAAAAAGCACTAAAGGAGGAAAAAAGACAGTCTTACCTTCTCAAAGCTAGGACTAGGGTGGTTTCTAAAAATTTTGCGATTCAGATTTATAAGATCATTTTAAAAAATATGAAATGTAGACCTTATGTGTAAAAGTCACAAGACAATGGCTTGGAAGTCTTTTTTTTTTTTTTTTTTTTTCTTTTTTAACATCAAGGATTTGAAGGTATGGTAAAAAAGAGGGGAGAAAGGGACAGGGAATTAAGAATATGATTCAAAGCTCTTCTTACTTTTTAAAGGATGCGGCCCATGGGAAAGAGAGAACATTGAGAATGGTATTAAGGTACTTCCCAGCAAAAATTTAACCTGTGAGCATCCAATATACCCCCCATTATAACCATTATAAATCAGAATAAATGATGTCTCCTTTGGATCAGTTTTATGACTTTTTCCTTCTATTTTAGGATGACACACACAAAAAAAATTAGTATGAAATATGAGTTGTGATTTCTTAAAAGCATAATTAGCTGTATTTCCATAAGATAACTACCTATCATTTTCTAAGAAAACAAAACAAAACCAAAAAAAAAAAGGAAAAGAAAAGAAATACCTCAGTTGGTAATGCTTTCCTTGGTACAATCATAAATGTTTTTGAACATTTTTCCTGCTAAGCCTTTCATCTCTATGACATTTAGGGGAAAAAAAAGAATTAAACTGATGTACTGACGTTCATATTTACTTTTTTATATTTCATCACATTGCAGTTCACTTTTCATTTCAGCTTGTCAAGATCTTTTTTGGGTACCAATTTTGTAATCCAATGTATTAACAATTCTTTACAATTTCTTTTCATCAATCTGGCTCTACTCCTGCAGTCTCTTTCTCTGATAAATTAGGTCCTCCTTGAAACTTCCATTTCAAGAATACCCATTTAGCCATGTTTATATCCATTCTGGTATGGTTCATAATTTTAGATCAATTATTTTCTTCTCATAACAGATCTACTTTCCACTTTGCATGCACAACCTCAAATTACAATGTCCCTTCTAAGAATTTCCACTTACAGAATTACCCATTTCAACAATTCTCTTCTTTAATCTGGTTCATCCTTTCCTATTCAAAAGACTTTTTCTCCCTCTCTTTTTAGTTCTTTTGTAGGCATTGTCTTTCTGCATCAAAATTTATGTTCCTTGAAGGAAAATGCTGCCATTCTTTTTGCTTGTCATTGTTTGCATTTAGCATAGTATCTACTATAGAGTAAATTCAAATAATCTCTTAGCAATCTAATCTAATCCATTCTATAAATGATGCTTAAAAACACAAAAACTTTTTACAGGATTAAAGGGAAAAATGACTTTTTTCTCAAAGGACAATTTAGCAATTTGTTAAAATGTAATTTTTACTTTAATTCCTGATTAAAATATTATTATTATTAATATAATGCTCTTTTTACAAAAAAGAAATTAAATACAAGCCATTCTCTTATTGATATATGATGAAAGGATATGAATAGACAATTTTCATATGAAGAAATTAAAATCATTTCTAATCATATGAAAAAGGTTTAAATCACTATTGATTAGAGAAATGCAAATTAAGATAACTCTTAGGTACTCCTATACAACCTTTCAGATTGTATAAGATGACAAGAAAAGATAATGGTAAATGTTGAAGGGGATGTTGGAAAACTAGGACACTAATACATTGTTGTTGGAGTTGTGAACTGAGCCAACCATTCTGGAGAGCAATTTGGAACTGTGCCCAAAGGGCTATCAAACTGTACACACCTTTTGATTCAATAGTATCTCTACTGGGTCTATAGCCCAAAAATATCATAAAAGGGGGGGAAAGGACCTATATGTGCAGAAATGTTTACAGCAGCCTTTTTTGTAGTGGCAAGGAACTGGAAACTGAGTGGATGCCCATCAGTTGGGAAATGGTGCATGAATTTAATAAAATTATTGTTCTACAAGAAATGATCAACAGGATAATTTCAGAAAAGCCTAGTGAGACTTACATAAACTGATGCTAAATGAAATGAATAAAATCAAGGGAACATTATATACAGCTACAACAATTGTGTGATGATCAACTCTGATGGGCATGATTCTGTTCGACAGTGAGGTGATTAAGGACAATTCTGATGAACTTGTTATGGAGAAAGCCATCTGAATCCAAAAGAAGTCTGTGGAGACTGAATGTGGATCACAACATAGTATTTTCACCATTTTGATGTTATTTGCTTGCTTTTTTTCTTCCTCAAAAATTTTTGATCTGATTTTTTTTTTGTGGGTGTGTTAAATGATACATATGGGAATATGTACAGGAGAGCTGCACATGTTTTACATATACTGGATTACTTGATGTCTAGGGGAAAAGAAGGGAGAACAATTTGGAAGACAAGGTTTTGTAAGGGTGAATATTGTAAAGTGTCTTTGTGTGTACTTTGATAATAAAAAGCTATTTTTAATAAAATTAAAAACTAAGGAAACTGAATATAAATCAATATGTTGCAGGCATAGCCCCTTTAAGATTCCTTGTCTGATCTACCTTTGGGACAAGATATTCCTAAGGGAAAAGATCTGTATCTGATCCAGTTTGGGTTGTACCCAGCCCCCAATTGGTTTCCGTTTTCAGCCCCCTTTGATACAAGATCTGGCCAAAGCCAGTTTGGGCTGTACCCAGCCCCCCCCCCCCCCCCATCTGAGCTGGCTTGGATAAAGCCTGCCAAAAATCTGGCGTTCAAGGAATTAACCTGAACTCTGCCCACTACTTCTTCAAGCAGATAAAAAGAGCAAAGATAGAATCATCTTGGGTTCAGAGATTTGAAAGAAAGATGCCAGCTAAGATGCTTGCATCAGAGATTCTCTGTCCCCGCCGCTTTTGGCTTATATCTTCCTCTATCTAATGCCTTTTACCAACCAGACCTTAACCTTGCTTCCAAACCTAGCAATAAACATATTTTACCCATCTAGGTTTTCAGCCTGTAAATTCATTTACAGGGGACTCTCGCTGCCACTAGACTGATTTAACTTTGTATCCTTGAGCCGAATCCTAAGGGGGTTGCAGGGGAGCTCCATGTGACTCCCTGTACCCTGAATACTGCCACTAGACCTCAATTAATTGGGTTCATGTTACCTCATCATTTTGAGGTTCCCTATTACCTCATCAAATACATGCTATGTTCACTCTTTTTTCTGGTTTTAATCTCTCCCATGTTTTTTTCCTTTTTGCTCTGATTTTTCTCACAATATGATTCACAAAGCAATGTATATTTAAAATAAATAAAACCACTACAATAGAAAAAATAAAATAATATATGCAATAAAAATGAAAGAAAAAAAAAGAACAATAAGATCATCAAGAGAAAATAAAAGAATAGGCCATTATGAACTAACCTCATTTTTATTAGGGTAAAAAGTTTGGAAAATATCATAGGCATAGTAAGTAGGGCTAGATTTTTGCAATCTATATCACAATCTTCTATTATATACATATGGCCCCAAAGAAAAGATTTCATGTGATTAAGTGAACTGTGAGATCATATATTTATGTAGATTTAAAGTTGGTTGAATGAATGGAAATTAGCCATAATCATTAACATCTAGATTTCAATGTCCATAGGTTGAAAGGCATTTGTTATTGAAGCCCTCCTAGGATTTGTCTTTAATTTTTTTCTCCAGTTACCATTTTATCAATAACTTGGATGAAGGCATGAATGTCATAATTATTAGCTATCCAGATAAAAGTAGCCAGAAACTTAATTCTTTGGATGACAGAATCAAGATTTTAAAATACTTCAACAGTTTAGAACAAAGATGGGATCTCATATGGTGATAATAAGTAGAAAAAATATGAAATGCATCACTTGGTTTTAAAATTGTTATAAATATGTACAGGAGTACAAATTTAATAAAAGTTATTTTATGTTATAGTTGCCATAAAATTAACAAAAATTTAAAAAAAAACCACCTAATACTCTATTTAATTACCTTGATAGAAAAAGTATCCAGAGTGCTATTATTTTTCATCCTTCATTTTCAAAGAGGACCAATGTTATTATGGGGTGATATCCTAATTTATATGCAAATTGTATTTAAGTGAGCATGAGTTTCAAAAAGTTGTCCACCTCACTTTCTCTTCCAGAGTCATCAAAATCCAGGGGCAAGATAAAGCTCAAGAGTACTTATATGTTCTAGGAACCAATGGTTGATTATACAATCTCTGGGAATGACCAGATCTAAGTTCTCCACAACACCTGCTTCAGCTGTCTTAATGGCTATTGAAACTAACTATTCCTATCTGTCTATTGAATCAAAGCATGGAAAACTTTGTTATTCCCCCTGATTCAGTTAAAGTTTTGAAACCTATTGGCTACCCTTAAAGTAGTTTAGGCTGTTTGTCAGAATTGTTTTTCTCAATGTGTGACAACTGGACTTACTAGGTCTTGGAGCCACAAAATGTAAGAGTGTCATTAACAGTCTTAGGGTAAAAAACATTGTAGAGCTTTATATATAAAGGGGACTTCATGAAAATCCCTGAGACAGAATCTATGTCATTCAGTCAAAAAGCACTCAAACAATAAACATTCACTGAGTGTGAGTTTTGTGCTAAACATGGGGGTATACATACAAAGGTAAAACCACAATCCCTGACTTCAAAGAGCTCACATTTAGCTGGGAAAACAATATGCAAATGATTAAATGAATACTTTCATATTTGCATACAATATAGAGAGAAGGCATTTCTAGGTATTGAGAAGGCCTCCTGTGGGTCATAGATTAGCAGATACCACAAAATTAAAACTTGAAACCTTCCTATTCTTGAAATAGGATTTTTAGAGATTTTATATTTTATAGAAAAAAAAAGAAATTCAAATTCAGAAAACAACAAGTTATCAGATAGTATCAAAAAGAAATTTTGAATTAAGATCTTTACTTTAAACCCATTGATCTTTCAATTTCATCCATTTCATAGGCAATAGACAACTTTAATGTTGAGAAGCATTGGAATGATATTTGCACAATAGAGAAATATGTGAAACTAATTCAGTAAAAGGAAAAATCTCTTTCTTCTGTTTTCCTCTTTATCAGAGATAAAAATAGCTATACTTTATCATTATCAGGATTTACTTGATGAATGAATGAAAATTTGGATCATTCGATCACAGATTTAGAGGCAATTGAAATTTCATATTTTTCATATAAGAAAAGCAAGATATTAAGAATCTGATTGACTTATTGAGATTGAATAAGTAAAGCAGAATAAGAATTTGAACCCAGCTATTATCATTATTTTCTTTCTACTGTAATTGGCATACAATGGGATGTTCCTACAATCAAAATTAATAAATGTTCTTGTAATTTTGCTGATCATAAGAAAAAATAAGATTAAGGATAGAGATACATGATATTGAGACTACCCAGACTCAGCTATCTGAGTTTCAGAGTTACCTTTCCTTTTGGGCATGGTTTAAGCTTTCCTGGTATGTTTTCAGTGAAGGGAAGGCATCCAGGAGGATATTTGTTCCACACATTCTCCCTTGGTACTGCTCTTTTAATCTTATCAACAAATAGGGAATTCATAATTTCAAAATGCCAACTCAGGGCATTCTATTATATCCCTTTTTGATCACTGGAGACAATTTCTTTCCTTTGGACAATATTTACAAGATATGGTAAACAGTCAGAAAGGAAATTAAGATTGTAATGAAGTTGTTATCAACACTCTGAAAATGGAGTTTTCATAAGGAAGTAATGTCATCTAAAAAGAGGGAGGTCCAGGGCAAAAGAGAGGGGAGGGTTAACAAAAATTAGCATTTTTTACGCATTTATTACCTGTCAATCATCATGCTAAATGCTGAGGATACAAAGAAAAGTAAAAGACCATCCATACATCCTCCCTCCTCTCAAAGAACTCACATTCTAATGGGAAATCAAAAAAGCAAGTCACTTCTGAGTAAGATTTTATTTTCATATTAAGACATGAAAGAGCTCTTCTGTCTGACTGTCTCTCTGAATTTTGGAGGTTTTAATAGTTGAAGATCTCTGCACACAGATTCCATTGTTTGTGCCTTAAGCATTGTGGTACACTGCACTAATTTTTACATAAGATTGCTCCTTAAAGCTGAAAGAAATGTTGGAGGTCATGGCGGGACCTATTGCCCAAGATTTAACTGAAAATATTCCAGTGTTCTTTTCACAGGTGCATATCTTTTGTCCCATTAATTTGTAAATGTCTTAATTTTCATTTTTGTTGTTTCTTTTTTTTTCCTTTTTTCATATACAGCCACAAAGATAAAGTCCAATACACAATGAGTTCAATGAATGTTGACTTCCTATCCAATTACCTATATAAAATTATAGGCTGAGTGCTGAATTGTCCTCATATATGAGTTGATCTTATAATATAAATTGAGTGATCAAGACTCAGAACTGCAAATGAAAAGTTTTTTTTTCTATAGTTTAATTATTATAATAAAAAGACTGGATATAATGGAAAGGGAATTAGAACTGGGTTAGAAGACTTGTATTTGAGTTTCTGTTTTTTCACTTAGTAGCTATGATAGCTGCCACTTTGGACAAGTCATGTTCACTTTTTGTGTATCAGTTTCATCAACTATAAATAAGGTTTATAATTAGATAATCATTAAGCCTGTTATAACATTCCAAAATTCTACAATAAAATAAATTGGACCATTATAATTTAACAATTAGAACAGATTTGGTGAGTAACCTAGATAAGGGATGCTTGACTCTGCCCTCTTGTTCTGTAACAAAAATTGAGAGGATTATTAAGTTGGAAATGTTCTAAATTCAGCACACTTTGCAAAAAAGCCAACACAGTGGAAAGCAATTGACCAAAATCAGTGTTAGTATTACCAATCAAATTGAAAGAAAATAATCAACAAATATGATAAAAGTTTAAATTATTTATTATTAATAGTTGATTTATATACTAGTTAACCTAAGTTCTTTGATTCACACTTATCTCAAGTACCATATAAAATGTTGCCAATTTAATTCAAGTTAGGAAAAACAGACTAAAAGAGTAGAATGATTGGGAAGATATGCAAGAGACAGCAAAGAGCCAGAATCATTATTCAAACAGTAAAAATGGAACAAAGAAATGGTTAAAGAAAATGTGTCATCTGAAAAAGTTAGCTGGTGAATGACTGACAATCCAATTAGAGAATTCTCTTTAGGCAAAAAAAGTGTGGTGGAGTAGAAAGTTATGAACAACATAACATACCATGACACAAATTCCCAAGGCAGCTAGTACCATACCATTTTCAAATATGTAGGAGCAATGTTATGAATAATGCATTTTATATAACATCTTTTCTATGCATTATTTAAACTATTTGTGCTGACTGAAAGTGATCAGATTTTTTTTATTATAGTTTTGTGATATGCTTAATATTCTCTGTTTGGGACATTTATATAAAGACATGACAATGGACATGTTGATATAGCACATACAATTCATTTTCAAAATTTATATCAATTTCCCCAGTATTTAGATACCAAGTATTCACATTTGAATTAATTACATGAACAAATGAATGTTTATGATGTTTGAATTTTTTTAATTTCATAAAATATGCACAAATAAAAATGAGATTTTTATGCTAAATTTCTATTAGACTAATTATCCAGGAATATATGGCTTATTAAGTCTAGAGGAAGATGGATATAGGAAGAGGTACAGGGTAGAAAACATGTAGTTCTTGAGAAGACACAAAATGTAGCTTCAGTTGCCAGTCCTACCACTTCCTACAGGTGACCATGAGCAAATCTTTTATTGCTCTCTCTAATCCTTAGTATTTCTAAAGTGAACATACATTTACTTCCTATTCTTCACAAATTCGAAGGCAAGAACCATTTTCCATTTGTATTTCTATCCATGCAAAAGGAAAAGTGGTAGACATAAAGTGTGAAAGACCTGAATTTAAATTCTTTCTCAGATAGCTACTGTGTGACACTCTTCTAGTTATTTAGCCCTCTTTCAGTTTTAGTTTCCTCATTTGTAAAATGGGAACTTAGCATCTAGTTCACAGGGTTGCTATAAGAGTTTTGAAAATCTTTATGCTCTAAATAAATGTTAGCATTGTATTATTTTTTAATTCTGAACTTTTGAATGCCAGGTCAGCAGAAGTAAGTGGATTGTAGAAGTCAGAATAACAAAAGCAATAACGTCTTATTCCTGTCTTATTTTTATTATTAGAGTATTGTCTAGGAAGATTTCAGTGAGCCTAGAAATTATGTTTTGTCCTAATTATTTTATTCAATTAAAAAAAGAAGATGAATACCAGTGTTCAGAGCATAAAATATAAAAGAAATAATAGCCAAAAATAAGTTGGCTAAAGGCAGTTTCAATCTGAACCTCATAAACAAAAATCGAAAAAATTGAGATTGCCATAGTATTAGTAATATCCCATTAAGAACAAAAATGTTATAATTTTAGCCCCCCCATACCCATATGATAGCAAATAGCCAATTAAATGAGGTCAAGAAAATTTATATTTGTTAAATGCTTGTTATCTGCTGGTCCCCTGCTAAACACAGTACACAAAGAAATAAAACTTTTTTTTTTCCCTTAGGGAGCTCAGAGACTTAGGAAAGGGAAAATAGCATAAAAATAACAATGGATGAACAAGATATATACAAGATAAATTAGAGATAAAGTCAGAGGGAAGGCTTTAGCATTAGTAGGAATCAGAAAAGATTTCATGTAGAAATAGGGATTTTTAGATGAAATCTAAAGGACATCTAGGAATCTGGAGACAGAAATGAGGAAAATATCATAATTATAGCTAGATACCAATTGGTGACAGTATATGTCTTTCAAAATCCCATTAAAAAAGATAAAAAATAAGATTAAGATGAGAATGATGATTATGAAGTTCATTATTTTTATAAATATAAAATGTGAAGCAAAAGGCCTCCACCTCGGTGAACCTTTCTAACCTAGTCCCCTCCTACCTTTCCATTTTAAAACTTATTTCATCCCTTTGCATGTATTTTCCTATCTGGTTGCAACTCCTTACAACAAGATACTTCAAAGCTAAGTATAAATTGCTGTCTCCAATTACTTTTCTACCTCTTTTTTTTCATTGTCTCCCAATTTAGACTATAAACTCTGAGGAAAATCATATATATATATATATATATATATATATATATATATATATATATATATATATATATATATATATATATATATATATATATATATATGCTTATTTATTTATTTATGTTTTTTTTAATCAATGTAGGCCAGCACTTAGCTCATTGCTTGGCAATTAGTAGATGCTTAATAAATGTTTGTGGAGTTTGTTTGCATTAGTCACCACTACAAACACTTCAAGCCAATAACATTAGTCTTCTTGATGTTCTACAAAGAAAACTCTTCATCTTTCATCTTTCATTAATCTGTCCATCTCTCATATGTGGAATACTCTTCCTCTTCATCTACACCTTTTGGCTTTCAGACTTCTATTAGGTCTCAGCTAAAATCTCACCTTTTACAGGAAATCTTTACCAATAGTTCTTAATTCTAGCATCTTCTGGTTTTAATTATTTCCTAATTATGCTATCTATGTTATTTGTACATATTTCCTTATTTTCCTCTTCATTATATTGTGAGCTCTTATAAGGGAGAAACTGGCTTTTGTATCTTTTTTATCTTAACTATTAATATAGTGTCTGGAAAATGGTAGATACTGAATAATTGTTTATTGATTGATGTGCATATAGTAAATCTGAAAAATCTTTTGGTATAACATGAAGCCAAATGTACAGGTGAATTTGGGGAAAAATCAATCAACTATTTGGGTTATATCTTTTGCTAAACAAAAACAAATAACTACTTCATTTTGGAATAATGAATTTGGGAACTAAATATAATGCACTCACCTCTTATTTTGTCATTCCGTAAGATTTGTCAGAGTAGGCTACATATTTTGGAATCCTATGGCCAAAACATGTGATTATTGCTCCTTCCTTTGTAACTTGCTTCAGTATCTACATGAATTTCCTTGAAGTTGTGCATGCTGTATAAAAGCTGTTGACTGATTGCCAGTTTGCAAAAGAAGGCCAGAACTTTTTGAAATTAAGATGGTCATGTATCTCTTTCAGAAAAAAAAATGAAAAGTGACTCCCTTAACATTATATTTCATTGTATTCTTAAGAGAACTGGCTGGAGAATTTTGATGGCAATGAAAAGCAAGATTAAAATGAAATGAGGATAAACTTATTTTGATCATTTCCTATTTTAAAACAGGCTTCAGAATTAAATTCCAGCAGTTTTTGCAAGTCTGGATTGGGCTGAGATGCTCAAATTTCAGGTGATAGGAAATTTCAATTGCCAACAGTAATAAAAAGAGAAAAGTAAATGTGTCCCTTGCATGGTAAGAATATCCACGTTCTTTATGAAGCTTGTCATGGGCATGTGGGCATGTCCAAATTGCTGTCAGGTAGGCTGCTATATATCACATTACATGTAGAGTTGAATTAAAAATCTTCAGCCACTTAAAGGAAAGTAATTTAGATATGGCTGAGGGGTCTTTGAGAAAGATAAATGACTTTGCATTCATCACATTAAGAGACTGACCATAAACAAATAGAGACTTCATAATGGAAGATGACTGATGGTTTAATTAGTTCAATATAATATAAGTGACAAGTCTTGTGTTCCAGAGAGGCAGCAAGATGTCTTTTATATTTTAAAGCAAAGGTATTTTTCTTTTCCTGGAAGAAAGATTCTTAGTCACAAATACACTAGTCTTCTTAAAACCCAATTCTACACAGTGTCTTTAATCATTGTCACAAACATTCCGTTTCCTAAGCAGACTTTGCTGGCTTCATTCAGTGTGCTGGAAAACTAGGAGGCTGTAATTTCCATTTTCATTTACCGACTCATTTAAGCTCCCCTAGAGAAAGAAAAATGTTCTGTTTGTCAAGGAGATGGATGGAGGGATAAATAGAACTTTGCAGAAAGAGAAGACAGTCTACTTTGTCCATCAAACTTTCAAACATCTTTGTTGGTCAATTTACATTCTCCACTTTTAAAAGTAATCCAAATTAAGAATTTTAAAATTATTTTAAAAAGAATACTACCAATACTCCCTATGTTCATCTTGAGCAACATCCAAATTCTTTTTAAAATATTTTTGATCATTGGCAGAAATATAATAAATGATAGTATCCATTTTCAAATTATATGGTCATATAAATAAAGGATGAAATAAAGATGACTTGGTGAAAAAGGAAGTTCTACTAAAGTGCTTTTAGGTGGTAATTAGGTAAACATGGTTTCTAGAAGCTTATTTCAACCAATTATAAACTTTTAACAAGTAGTATCAAATTGAAAAGACTCTTCATATATTACATTTTACATCTTCCACACTTGCTGAGCTAAGAAAATAGATATCTGGCAGGGTGGCAAAAGGTTTATGAAATTTCAATTCTTGACTTTAGAAATTCTCAAATATTAACTTTTGTTATAATGCTATAAAATACATAGGGACTTTGGTCCTTCTGTATTAGAATACAACTGAACTCTATTATATGTGTTATTATATTTGTTTCACCAAATCAAATATTACTTCCTCATAAGACTATCTTAACTTTTCTATTTCTAGTGATTAGTAGGTTGCTGGCTCATTAAAGTCTTTATAAGAGTCCTTTCATTTTAAGTAGGTTGCTGGCTCATTAAAGTCTTTATAAGAGTCCTTTCATTTTACCTTTTTCCCTTCTTTCCTGCTCCCTCCCTTCCTTAGATTCTATATCTGTAAAATGGACTAGAGAAGAAAATGGCAAACCACACCAGCATCTTGTCCAAGAAAATGTCAAATGAAGTCACAAAGAGATGGACATAATTGAAAGTCAGCTTAACAATAATATATTTGTAATCATAATATCAACCAATATCTGTGTATATGGGTTTCTGTGTATATCTTCATGTATATATGCATGCATATATGTATTCATAAATAAATTTGAGAGTGAAATGAAACATCTAAACTTATAAATACATAAAAATGTGAAACTCTCAGGGTAGAAACTCATTCTGTAAGTATAGATTGCATATATATATATATATATATATATATATATATATATATATATATATATACATATATATATATATATGTTTAAAATTGCTTTTATTTTATTGTCAGTTACAAATTCTTTTACCTAACTTTATTTTCATTTCCAGGATTAGGAAAACAGGAAAAACAAAGCACAATACATTTACATGTACACACACATATAATATAAAATCAAACAAAGATATAAATTTGTCAAAAAAGAAATATGTCATTATCTATATTTAAAGTATATCAATTCTCTATCTAGAGGTATCTTTTCTTCCTTTAAGTTTCTTCATAAATCTTGTTTTGGGTCCATTCTTTCTGTGATTCAGGATTCTTAGGACTTTCAAAGATGGTTTTAATCTTTGATGTTGTGTGTATATATATATATATATATATATATATATATATATATATATATAGTTCTCTCTACTCACTTTGGTTTGAATTATTTTTTTTCTTTTATCAACAATTTTTTCTACTAACTTCATTAATTTTTAATATACATAACATTATGAATCATGTTGGGAGAGAAAAACAGAGCAAAAAGAAAAAAATGAGAGATTTTTTTTAAAAAGCAGAAAAAAAGAATTGATTTATATTTATATATTTATTTATATTTATTATATGCATTATATTTAATTGATTTATATTTATTATATGCATTGATTTATATTCAGTCTTCAGACTTCTTTTTCTTTTTCTTTTCTTTTTTTTTTTAGGGGGGGAATCAGTCAAACATTTTTAATTTCTTTTTTTTTTTTTATTCATTTTTCCAAATTATCCCCTCCCTCCCTCCACTCTCTCCCCCCATGACAGGAAATCCCATACATTTTACATTGTTACAATATAACCTAGATACAATATATGTGTGTAAATACCATTTTCTTGTTGCACATTAATTATTAGCTTCCGAAGGTATAAGTAACCTGGGTAGATAGACAGTAGTGCTAACAATTTACATTCACTTCCCAGTGTTCCTTCTCTGGGTGTAGTTATTTCTGTCCATCATTGATCAACTGGAAGTGAGTTGGATCTTCTTTATATTGAAGATATCCACTTCCATCAGAATACTTCTTCATACAACATTGAAGTGTATAGCGATCTTCTGGTTCTATTCATTTCACTCAGCATCAGTTGATGTAAGTCTCTCCAAGCCTCTCTGTATTCCTCCTGCTGGTCATTTCTTAAAGAGCAATAATATTCCATAACCTTCATATACCATAATTTACCCAGCCATTCTCCAATTGATGGACATCCATTCAACTTCCAGTTTCTAGCTACAACAAAAAGAGCTGCCACAAACATTTTGGAACATACAGGTCCCTTTCCGCTCTTTAGTATTTCATTGAGATATAATCCCAATAACAGCAATGCTGGGTATGCACAGTTTGATAACTTTTTGGGCATAGTTCCAAATTGCTCTCCAGAATGACTGGATTCTTTCACAACTCTACCAACAATGTATCAGTGTCCCAGTTTTCCCACATCCCCTCCAACATTCATCATTATTTATTCCTGTCACCTTAGCCAATCTGACAGGTGTGTAGTGGTAACTCAGAGTTGTCTTAATTTGCATTTCTCTGATCAGTAGTGATTTGGAACTCTCTTTCATATGAGTGGAAATAGCTTCAATTTCATCATCTGAGAAATGTCTGTTCATATTCCTTGACCATTTATCAATTGGAGAATGATTTAGTTTCCTATAAATTAGGGTCAGTTCTCTATATATTTTGGAAATGAGACCTTTGTCAGAACCTTTACTTTTAAAAATGTTTTCCCAATTTGTTACTTCCCTTCTAATCTTGTTTGCATTAGTATTGTTTGTACAGAAACTTTTTAGTTTGATGTAATCAAAATCTTCTATTTTGTGATCAATAATGATCTCTAGTTCTCCTCTGGTCATAAATTCCTTCCTCCTCCACAGGTCTGAGAGGTAGACTATTTCTGTTCCTCTAATCTATTTATTATCTCATTCTTTATGCCTAAATCATGGACCCATTTTGATCTTATCCTGGTATATGGTGTTAAGTGTGGATCCATATCTAATTTCTGCCATACTAATTTCCAGTTTTCCCAACAGTTTTTTTCCAAATAATGAATTTTTTTCCCTAATGTTGGTATCTTTGGGTTTGTCAAAGATTAGATTGCTATAGATGTAGCCTTTTTTGTCCTTTGTATCTAATCTGTTCCACTGATCTACCTGTCTATTTCTTAGCAAGTACCAAATGGTTTTGGTGACTGCTGCTATATAATATAGCTTTAGATCAGGTACACTTAGAATACCTTCCTCTGACTTTTTTTCCATTAGTTCCCTTGCAATTCTCGACCTTTTATTCTTCCATATCAATTTTGTTGTTATTTTTTCTAGGTCATTAAAATAGTTTCTTGGGAGTCTGATTGGTATAGCACTAAATAAAAAGATTAGTTTGGGGAGTATTGTGATCTTTATTATGTTCGCTCGGCCTATCCAAGAGCACTGAATGTCTTTCCAATTATTCAAATCTGACTTTATTTTTGTGGCAAGTGTTTTGTAATTTTTCTCATATAATTCCTGACTATTCTTTGGTAGATGGATTCCCAAATACTTCATACTCTCAACATTTGTTTGGAATGGAATTTCTCTTTGTATCTCTTGCTGTTGCATTTTGTTGGTGATATATAAGAATGCTGAGGATTTATGTGGATTTATTTTGTATCCTGCCACATTGCTAAAATTCTGAATTATTTCTAATAGCTTTTTAGCAGAGTCTTTGGGGTACTCTAAGTATACCATCATGTCATCGGCAAAGAGTGATAGTTTGATAACCTCATTTCCTACTCTAATTCCTTGAATCTCTTTCTCAGCTGTTATTGCCGAGGCTAGCGTTTCTAGTACTATATTGAATAGAAATGGTGATAGTGGGCAACCTTGTTTCACTCCTGATCTTACTGGGAAAGGTTGCAGTTTATTTCTATTGCATATTATGCTTACTGATGGTCTTAAATATATGCTCCTGATTATTCTAAGTAATAATCCATTTATTTCTATACTCTCAAGAGTTTTTAGTAGGAATGGATGTTGGATTTTGTCAAATGCTTTTTCTGCATCTATTGAGATGATCATATGGTTTTAATTAATTTGATTATTAATATGGTCAATTGTACTAATAGTTTTCCTATTATTAAACCAGCCCTGCATTCCTGGTATGAATCCTACTTGATCATAGTGTATTATCCTGGGGATTATTTTCTGAAGTCTTTTTGCTAATATCTTATTTAAGATTTTAGCATCAACATTCATTAAGGAAATTGGTCTATAATTTTCTTTCTCAGTTTTCGATCGACCTGGTTTAGGTATCAGTACCATGTCTGTGTCATAAAAGGAGTTTGTTAGGACTCCTTCATCCCTATTTTTTCAAATAGTTTATATAGCATTGGGGCTAATTGTTCTTTAAATGTTTGGTAGAATTCACATGTAAATCCATCTGGTCCTGGGGATTTTTTCCTGGGGAGTTGATTAATAGCTTGTTCTATTTCTTTTTCTGAAATGGGACTATTTAAGCAATTTATTTCCTCTTCTGTTAATCTAGGAAGCCTATATATTTGGAGGAAGTCATCTATTTCACTGAAGTTATCAAATTTATTGGCATAAAGTTGGGAAAAGTAACTCATTATTTCTCTAATTTCCTCTCCATTGGTGGAAAGATCCCCCTTTTCATTTGTAAGACTAACAATTTGATTTTCCTCTTTCTTTTTTCTGATCAGATTTACCAAAGTTTTATCTATTTTATTGGCTTTTTCATAAAACCAACACTTGGTTTTATTTATTAATTCAATAGTTTTTTTTTTTTACTTTCAATGTTATTGATTTCTCCTTTTAATTTTTGTATTTCAGGTTAAATTTGTGGTTGTGGGTTTTTAATTTGGTCTTTTTCTAGCCTTTTAAGTTGCAAGCCCAATCTTCTCTTTCTCTATTTTCTTCAAATAAGCCTCTAAAAATATAAAATTTCCCCTTATTACCACTTTAGCTGCATCCCACAGATTTTGGTATGATGTCTCATCATTGTCATTATCTTGGGTGAAATTATTAATTCTTTCTATAATTTGCTGTTTCACCCAGTCATTCTTTAAGATGAGATTATTCAGTTTCCAATTACTTTTTGGTCTATTTATCCCTAACTTCTTACTGAATGTAACTTTTATTGCACTGTGATCTGAGAAGAAGGCATTTATTATTTCTGCCTTCCTACATTTAATTTTGAGATCTTTATTTCCTAATATGTGGTCATTTTTTGTATAGGATCCATGAACACAGAGAAGAAAACATATTCCTTTCTATTGCCATTCAGTTTTCTCCAAAGGTCTATCATACCTAGTTTTTCTAATGTTCTATTCACTTTTTTAATTTCTTTCTTATTTGTTTTGTGGTTTGATTTGTCTAAATCTGAGAGTGCAAGTTGAGATCTCCCACTATTATACTTTTACTGTCTATTTCTTCTTGCAACTCTCTTAACTTTTTCTTTAGAAAGTTAGATGCTATACCACTTGGTGCATATATGTTTAGTATTGATATGGCTTCATTGTTTATGCTACCTTTTAGTAGGATATAGTTTCCTTCCTTCTCTCTTTTAATTAGATCAACCTCTGCTTTTCCTTGATCTGAAATAATGGCTACCCCTGCTTTTTTGGCTTTACCTGAAGCATAATAGATTCTGTTCCAACCTTCTACCTTTACTCTGTATGTATCTCCCTGCTATTAGTGTGTTTCCTGTAAACAACATAATGTAGGGTTCTAATTTTTGATCCAGTCTGCTATCCGTCTCCATTTGATGGGAGCATTCATCCTATTCACATTTACAGTTAAAATTACTAATTCTGTATTTCCGGCCATCATATTATCCCCAGATTATGCTTTTTTCCTTGACCCCCCTGACACCTTCCCCAATATTTAATTTATAGACCTCCCTTGTGACGCGCAGCCCTCCCTTTTTTTTTTTAGTATCCCTCCCCCCTCCCTCCACGTCCCTTCCCTTATTCTCCTTTTCCTTTTCCCTTTTCCTCTCCCCCCTTTTAATGAGGTGATAGAGAATTCTCTGAAAAACAAATAGACAATTATTTACTCTTTGAGCCTCTTCTGATGAGAGTAAGATTTACACAATGATTCTCCCCCTCTCTAAATTCCCTCAGATATGGTGTATTTTCTATGCCTCTTCCTGGGATGTAGTTTCCCTCTTTTTATCAATCCCTCCCCTTTTTCTGATACTACCCCTTTCCCTTTACTACAGCCCCTCATTTTTTTTCTTTTATATCAGTAAAATCAAATCATCCATGCATACTTTCTATATACCCACAACAGAGATACAGTTCTCAAGGGTTCTGTGTACCTTTTTCTGTTTCTCTTCAGTCTTGTGGATGTAGATCAAATTTTTTGTTTAAATCTAGTTTTTTTCTTAGAAACATATGGAATTCCTCTGTTTCATTGAATGACCATCTTCTTCCATAGAAAAAGATGCTAAACTTAGCTGGGTAGTTTATTCTTGGTTGCAATACTTGATCTTTTGCCTTTCAGAATATCAGGGTCCAGGCCTCTCTATCTTTTAATGTGGAGGCAGCCAGATCTTGTGTGACCGTTATTGTGGCACCTTGGTATTTAAATTGTTGTTTTCTAGCTGCTTGAAGGATTTTCTCCTTTGTGTGGTAATTCTGTAGCTTAGTCACAATATTCCGTGGTGTTTTTTTTTTTTTTTTTTTTTTTTTTTTTTTTTTTTTTTTTTTTTTTTAGGGTCTATTTCAGAAGGAGTTCAATGAATTCTTTCCACATCTACTTTCCCTTCTGTTTCTATTATCTCTGGACAGTTCTCTTTAATAATTTTCTTTAAAATAGAATCTAGGCTCTTTTTTTGGTCATAGTTTTCAGGAAGTCCAATGATCTGCAGATTATCTCTCCTAGATCTATTTTCCAGGTCTATATATTTTCCCAGTAAGTATTTGACGTTATTCTCCAGCTTTTCATTTTTTTGTTTTGTTTGACTGATTCTTGGGTTCTCAATGACTCATTCATTTCTATTTGTTCCATCCTGAATTTTTAGGAGTTATTTTCTTCATTCACAGTTTTTAATTCTTTTTGTAAATGCCCAATTTCGTTTTTATATGAGTTATTTTGCTCTATTGAATTTTTTTTCCATCTCCCTAATTTTTTTGAGAATTATTTTCTTTTTCCAATTCAGAAATCCTATTTTCTTGAGATTTTTTTATCTTCTCCAATTAAGAAATCCTATTTTCTTGAGACTTTTTTATCTTCTACAATTCAGAAATCCTACTTTCCTGTGATTTTTTTTACCTTTTGTAATTCACTAATTTTGTTTCCCTGCATCTCCTGTGAATTCTTTATTTTTTCCAACTCCAATTTCAGAACGTTGTTATTCTCTATCATAGCTTCTTTTTCCTTTCCCTATTTTTCTTCAAACTCTCTTAACTTTTTAATAATCTCTTCAAGGAGAGAGTTATGTGATGGGGCCAGGTATCGTTCCTCTTTCGGCTGTTATCTGCTGACTCTCTGCTGTTAACTTCCTTGGGATTGGATACCTGCTCTCTCTGTGTAGAAGGAATGTATAGTTTTTCTTGGCTTTTTACTCATACTTAACAAATCTTTTGGGGTCTGTCCTTGTGGTAGGAAATTATTTGTTTATTTCTTTACCAGCTTCCTCCCAGACCAGAGGGATGCAGTGGCTCCTGCACCTGAGCTAAGAGAGAGCTCTGGGAGAGAGTTCCCCACCCCCTCCCTGGAAGTGCCTCACAGGTGATCAGCACTGCTGTGCTTTGAGGGCGCTGTGTTCTAGTGGCTTCCCTGAGGTTTGAGACTGAACAGTAAAGGCGACACAAAACCCAGCCTATGCATCCCGGTGGGGTGTGGATGTCTGCAGCAGGTGACATGAAAAACCCCTGCCCTCAAACTGGAAGTGTCTGCCAGAAACCGCAGTCCCTAGTTCAAAGTTTCCTCTTCTCCAGGACTTCCTGGGCTGAGTTCCACAGCCTCCAGCCAAACCAGGCACTATGAGTTACCGCCCCGCCCACTTTTCAATCTCTGAACTACTGGTGAAAGCCGGGATTGGCTATGTCAGCCACACCCCCGTTGCCGAGATCTGCTGAGTCACCCCCAGGATCTGGGAAGATCCAATCTGGTTTTAAAATTTTAAAGTGGCTTGATTTGTCTTCTGAACTG